>NC_091343.1:24166190-24366190 GCF_038502225.1 Cherax quadricarinatus
CTTTGTAAACAATATCAGTTAGGTGATTTCCGACACTTAGATGCTTCCAGGACTGGAGTGTCGTCTTACACAAGACTGGAATGTTGTCTTACACAAGACTGGAATGTCGTCTTACACAAGGCTGGAGTGTTGTCTTACACAAGACTGGAATGTTGTCTTACACAAGACTGAAATGTCGTCTTACACAAGGCTGGAGTGTTGTTTTACACAAGACTGGAATGTCGTCTTACACAAGACTGGAATGTCGTCTTACACAAGACTGGAATGTTGTCTTACACAAGACTGGAATGTTGTCTTACGCAAGACTGGAGTGTCGTCTTATACAAGACTGGAATGTTGTCTTACACAAGACTGGAATGTTGTCTTACACAAGACTGGAATGTTGTCTTACACAAGACTGGAATGTTGTCTTACACAAGACTGGAATGTTGTCTTACACAAGACTGGAATGTTGTCTTACACAAGACTGGAATGTTGTCTTACACAAGACTGGAATGTTATCTTACACAGGATATAACATTCCAGGAGGCACTGGCATTAACTTATACAGGACTGGAGTATTTTCTTACTCAAATATAATATTTCAGAAACACTGCAGTTTTCTAACACATTTTGTCGGGCTGCGGCCGACTGGACTCTGCTGACAGTTACCTATTTTTACTACTAACTGGACAAGAAATCGAACTCGGGACCTTGCTATTGCGAGTTGTAAGCTCTCTCCAGTGAGCTAAGAAGCACCACTACTGTGAGGGGGGGCGTCAACCCCAGCTGGGTGAGGCAAAATAGGGGCAGGGCAGGTGAGAAATAAAATCATTCCCCCCAGCAACTACTATTAACCCCTCCCCCACAACCACTACCTCCTCCCCACAATTATTTATAATTATAATAATGGGGGAGCGCTAAATCCGTAGGATTATACAACGCACGTATGGGGGAGGGGAATGGAAGATATTCAGGATCAGTTTATGGAACTGGTCCCCTCACGGAAGGTTCCTTGAAGTTGGTGAGGGGTTCTTGATTTAGGGAATTGGATCTGTGCTCCAGTTCCCCGAATTAAGCCTGAATGCCTTCCACATCCCCCCCGGCGCTGTATAATCCTACGGGTTTAGCGCTTCCCCTTGATTATAATAATAATAATGGAACTGGAGCACAGATCTAATTCCCTAGATCAAGAGCCCCTCACCAGCGTCAAGGAACCTCCCTCGAGGGGCCCCTCCCCACAACACCTGTTTCACTTATGTGTTTTTAAATTAATTACATGCAAGTGTTGGCTATAAACACCTGCGTTTGCTTTCACCTTCCCCCTCCTCTCTCCTTTTATACATTAAAACTTGAATTTTGATTTATAGACCTGTAAAATCTTCCTTTTAACACTCATAAATATATTTTACCACTTATTATATTTATGATATCTGTTCGAAATTCTTGGTATCTTATTTTCCTTATTAAATTATCTGATTATATTTCAACGGTTCATGAATTTTCTAATCTATTTTCATTAATATTTATGTAGTTAAGGATAACTGCGTGTTTTATGTAACTACCATAATTTTTAAAGGGTTGGACTGGTAAGCCAGCGGAAGGCATCGGTCAGATGACCAGAAGCTCTATTCTGAACCTTACGATAAAGATATATTTCATTGTTTATTATTAAATTATTGTAAACTTATCTAAAATATATTTAGCTGGATTAGGCTAAATTAAATTGTACTTGTTATAATTAGGTTAGGTAAGTTTTCTAAGGTTCTTTTGGTACAAAATTTTTATTTTTGCATTAACATAAATGAAAAAAAAATATATCTCTAAATGTATAAGAGAAAATTTAGAAAGGACTTAATCTTGAAAGAGTTCTTGCTAATTGACCAGTTTTACCTATTCAGCACGATATATATATATATATATATATATATATATATATATATATATATATATATATATATATATATATATATATATATATATATATATATATATATATATATGTCGCAAACAGGCAATCTTAATGCAAAACAAAATTAAGCTGAAGATCTTTCGATCTCTCTTGCGTCATCAGGAGCTATACAAACTTGCAAGACTAGCAGCAGATAGGAGGGAAAATCAGTGTCTGCTGATATTACCTTTATGATAATTGTACTAATTAAAAAATGCTAGATTATTTGACCAATTAACACGTGTTAGTCTTAGATAATATATGCAGAGGCAATCACCTCAGGAATAAAACACAAAGTGTCTTGGTTTTATTGCCAACAATTTTGTTAAGTAATCGTCAAGGGACATCATATCTACATTGAGTCGATGGATATCCTGTGTCATATACAAGCAAAAATAAAGATACTCGTAATCTGTGCTGAAGAGATTGCTCATCAAAAGCTGCTAGAGTAAGGCTTCAGATTTTCCGGGGTACCAACGAAAGTATTATCACATGTAAATTGTGAGTTCATTACCTCTGTAACTTGCTCAGCTATCAGAACTTTGGAGTCCAGTCCCTGGACCAATTATGTACCTCTGTAATCTTTTGACTACCGCCCACAGGATGGGTATGGGGTGCATAACAAACATATTAAACTAACATGTTTAATGTTAAAATCGAGTGTGCTTGACTTTCGGAGTGCTTGATTTATTTATTAGCATATGGGGACACAGTGCTTCAATACCTCGGATGGGAGTATCGTTCAGCACCTCTCCAGCGCATGGGAATCATTCAGTAGTGAAGGCTCGATCCTCCATGCACCAATTCGAGACAGATTCACTGCTTATCTCTACTGCTAACTTTTGTGGTTGTCTTCAGTGTGGGAGAATTTTTTTATTCCCTCCCAACCGTAGCGTCTCTTGTCTTCACTAGTCTCTGTCATGAATGCCTTCTGCCCATAGAAAAGCTCCACAGAAGGATTCCCAGTGTAGAGGAACTCTGTCTGGACGTGAGGGACGTGAGCGAGGTGGGCCACAAGCCCCGTGGTGAAGACATCTTCCAGCCATAGGAAGGGGGTTTGGGCCACGTACTTCAGTAACCTCCTAACGGCGTGTGCACCCACAATATAGGCAGGACCTAGCACGAAGGGTGGGAAGATGTTCTCCGGGTACTCCTCCTGAAGAAAAGTTAAGAAGGTTAGTGGCTTGTGCAGCAGGTGAAGTAGGTAAATATAAGTGATCTTATGAATAACGTTTACCTCGGTAGATTTGATTTTTCGCCGCTGGCGCTACAAGTGTACGGACACAAGCTGAGATTATTATTGTAATTGTATTTACGTAAAGAACTAAATGCATGCGGACCATTCAGTGTTAAAGATTCGATTATCCGTTCGCCTTATACACTTAGAACCACCCAAAGTGCAGAGAATTAGACAGCAATCTCCACAAGCTACTGCTATACACCTGCATGCAAGAATAAGGTTACTGTCTGACAATTACCACAAGGAGGACCGAATCTTCACCACTCCTAAATGACCTATTCAAGTGTAGTTTCCTAAAACATAATATCCCACAAGCTTGTGTATATCAGTGGTTCAAACATGGAATTAATTTGCATAAGCAATCAAACTTAAAAATATTGCTTATAGTTACTCACTATAGCGAGACTCCACTTGCCTCTCCTGTGAGGGGACGAGCGAGTCTGTAACCTGCCGTAGATGTAGTCAGTGGGTGTGAGAGACAATGATCCATCATCACTGAGGCTTCCAGTGGAGTTGACGCTCTTCGTAAATGTAACAAAGAAAACGGAATTCAAGCGTAGCAAAAACACTGGATGCAGTCACAACAAAGAAAGTGGGATGCGTTCATTACTCATGAATAATAATCATAATAATAATTATGACAAGGGTAACATTACTGTTATTCTTTTGCAATTCATAATAATAACACCTAAAGCTTATGTAGTTATTACCTGAAGACGGTAAGATACACATACACTGGGAAGTATTTATCTCTCAAATCACAGGACATAAACACTGAGAGGTGTATTTCTCTCAGCGTATATATAATGAATTTACTGTAATTCCTGTTTTAAGGATTAAAGTATTCTTGTCTGGTGGTGTAAAGGTCACCGTTCAGCCTTATTATTAACACCCTTGTAGCCAACACCTTTTCAACGCCATGAACCTACCATAACCATCTATTAATGGTTAATGGTGCCTGTGCTATGGAATAAAGCTTGCTTAGTATTAATGTACATGTGAATTAAACCTTTGATGACTTTTTTTGTAGTGGCTAAGCTTTAAAGAACCTGATTCATCAGAGAACGAGCAACGATTGGCAGACGGAGGATCGAACCTGCACCGCTCCTTGCCTCTCAGTGACCCAAAGTTCTGTTAATGATTCAAAATCACTTATTAAGTGATTTCATTTATATAGGTAAAACTTGCGATTTATTCTTGTCGAATAAGGCAAGCGAAAATTTGTGCATGCAATAATTTCGCAAAATCATTCTGAACCTAACGAAAAATATATATTTCATTGTGTTTGTTTATTATTAAATTATTGTAAATTTATCTAAAATATATTTAACTGGATTAAGCTAAATTAAATTGCACTTGTTATAATCAGTTTAGATAAGTTTTATAAGGTTCTTTTGGTACAAAATTATTATTTTTTACATAACATAAATAAAAAAATATATATCTTTAAACATATAAGATAAAATTTTAGAAAGGACTTAATTTTAAATGAGTTCTTGCTAATTGACCAGGTTCACCTACTCAGCACGACATAACCATTCAACTACTAGGTTGAGCGGTGAAATGAGCAATATAACTTACCAAACTCAGCTGCTGGTTACTACTCGAGGTCGATAAACGAGGTGGAGAGGCGAGGGTGTCGTTACTCGCTGGAGTCTTGGGGGTAGTGACAGAGAACAGACCACGTAGATATTTCCCCAGACAGTAGGGGTTGACTAACACATCGTCGTCCACCTTAGCGATGAAGGGAACATGTGTGCAGTGTTGGGACACCCACGACAACCACGAGATGGCTTTGTAAGTAAGATTCCTGTAGAGGAAGAGGGAAAGCAGAGCTAGACTGATGGTGTGTCACTGGTGGTAGTGGTGAGTTATGAAGCGGTGGCGTGTATGGTCGAAGTAAGGTTGATTGTGGGGTGGTGTTTGAGGCGAGGTAGTTAAGAGCGGAGTTGCAATGTTCTGTAGTAGTAGTGACGAGGTAGTCAGGATCAGTGAGGCTGTTTTAGATAAAGAAACTGGAACAATAATTCAGTTTGTTCCATGACGGAGCCAGTGCGGGACATAGTTATGACTGTCAAAGTACGGAGACACCACATTCACCCTCGGTCCCTCGCTCACCTGTAGGAGTCGACGAAGGTGTTCTGAATAAGATCATGGAACAAGGCAGCCTCCGTGTCGAGGGCGTCCTGCAACTCAGCGTCCTGCGTCAGTCCTACTACGAAGAGCACCCTGAGGAGGAGCCAACGGTCACCCAGGAACCAGAGGACATAAGAGTACTCGTAATATTTCCAATTCCATCCCTCCCCCTTTCCTAGGAATATAACAACTGTACACAACTACCTTTCCGCCATGTTGCTATTACACAGAATAAGGTAAGCCGCACACTGAGCGTGTGTTTAAGGTCATTCATTAATAAATCTATTTTATCGCTTTCCTCAATTTCTGTATTATCTCTTTCCCTGACCTTCCTTTTAGCACCTCCGTTAGACTCGACACTAGCCACTCCCTATCTAACCTTCTTTTCAATCCTCTTTCTTATCTTTTCTAATTGCCTTTAACCTCTTGATTAATAAGACAGGTGTGTAACACTTAGCTATCTTTACTTCCGTAATATATCTTAGCCTTTTTCTTACCGTGTCTCCCTATGGTGTGTTAAGTAAAAGGACACAAATGCAACTAATGTGACATTTTATTTTGGCAACGTTTCGCTCCCCAGGAGCTTTATCAAGCCGTTACCTTGATAAAGCTTGATAAAGCTCATGGAGAGCGAAACGTTGCCACAATAAAATGTCACATTAGTTGCACCTGTGTCCTTTTACTTAACATATTGTGGCTAATTCTACCAATATTAATACAGTCTTCCTATGGTACCTACCCTCAGGTCTATCCTATCATCCACTCTTACTCCTCATCTGTATCATAAACAGAAATATGGTAAACAGAAGATGGGGTTTAAGCTCATAGGAAATATCTCGTACGCTCTTTAGCAAGAATCTGAGACAGTGCCTTTAGATCCTCGGATAAAGGGCCCTTCACCAGCACCAAGGGGTCCCCTTTGGAAGGGCTGCCAGAGTCCTCACTTGAGTCCTGTCCTGGGGTAGAGTGCTGGATGAGCCCAGGTGCTCCTAATGAAGTTCCTGCCTCGTCTGTTGCCTGGAGCTGAGGGCACCAGTGCCAGCACCAGGGGCTGGGAGCTGCCGTCGTGGCACGGTGTCGCCTGGTTCAGTGGGTGCCGCCACCTCACGTGCTCAGGGATGAGGTTCACCTTAGGTGCGGTGAGGTTCACCTTAATCTTGCCATGAATGAACCTGAAATAACACCCACTATTGAAGTATTTAGATTACGCTCAATTTTCCACTTAAAATGTAGTTTAGAGAACATAATTTTTACTATAAATTCTGACATTTAGATCATTCTGAACAAATTGCTATCACTGACAACCTGACTAGTCAGAACCTGGGCTGAAATTAATGGACGGAGGAGCGAGCATCAACAAATACACAAAAGTATTAAGTACAATCCCTCTACCTTAATATATAAACAGTAGCTACAAGCAGTATGTAAATAGGTAATAAGTATATAAACAGTAGATAGTAACGATAGATGCATCGTACAAGAGGTATGTGATCAGTAAGGACATCAGGCAATAGGTACCATCTGCTTACATTCAGATTAATATTAGGTGAAGCCTTCCTCTTACCTGAAACCATTCGGTTTATCGATTAGTTTTGATTATAATAATAATACCTAAAACTTTCTATTTATTGGACTTAATCACCAGAAATCTCACAGGTGAATCTCGCAATAACTCGCGTAATAATACTTAAGCTCTGAAGAAAAAATTATCACTGACCTGAATCGCTGTTTGTGCATCTCTGAGAGGTTGTGGGATGGTGGTGTTGTGGTAATGGAACTGATGGTAGTGGTGCTGGTGTCAGCACTCGGCAAGTCAGACTCCCATACTCTGAGTGGGACGCCAACAATATTGTTACAAGAAGTCTGGGTTTATACTGTTATTGCACTAAATATAATAACAATAATCTGAAAGACCTGTGAGTCAGGTGAGTCCTCACCTGAGAAGGCTCACCTGAAGAGGGTTCACCTGAGATGATCGTGGTATCCATGGGGTGTAAGGGGCGTGGTAGGCGTGGTAGCGTAGAAACTAAGCGTGAGGAATGCAACTACGGTCAGCAGCTGTAGTAGCAGCAACAGCAGTGTGCCCTCCTCTCGCCTGGTCACAGCAGCACCCACCAACTTCACTCTTACAACCATCTACATACACAAAGTAGGTGTATTACTATAACTACTACCACTACTACTACTATTACTATAACTACTACCACTTCTACTACTAGCAGTACTCCTACCGCTACTACTATTACTATTAAAATATTAATAACGGCAACGATACAGTTTGCTTATTAAAATTAGTCTACATTGCAAAATACATGAACGGAAAATGTTAAATCAGTAGAAAAAAAGAGTAAATTTAAGAATGATCACATTTTTAAATATAACTGAGAAGGTGAAAACATTTATAAATGTACTCAAGGTGGGTCACTTTGTTCTCTGTGTGACCCATACACTGTATGTCACCTTAGTTAATATGTGTGTTCTTCCGGTTAATATGTGTGTGTTCCTTCAGTTAACATGTGTCTTTGGTTACTGTATGTTCTTGCAGTTATAGTGTATCTCTGGTTGTTGTGTAAACTGTAATCATAAATGACCCCAAAGGTTATTGCTTGACTCTGAAGTTATGGCTGGACTCTGTATTACTTTTAGATTAATCTAACCTTTAACTAACCTTATAGAGTGGACGACACTGCTGTTGTAGAGGATGTCATCACCATGGCTGTTGCTGTTGTTGTTGTGAGCTCCTCTGCTGGACCCCCCACTCTACCAGGGAGCTTACACACACACACACACACACACACACACACACACACACACACAGGCCAGGAGCTGCAACCAAAAAGTAGGTGAGTACTCACACACACTTCCCACACAACTCCTCTACACAACAGGCCAAGTGGCTTTCGACAAGTGCATTTGAAAACTAGTAACTAACTACAACTACAGCTACACTTTGACACTCAGGAGGGCCCATCTTTCGCATCTTCGACTGTGACTATCTTCGGTACTTGAGTCACCAAGTTTTTCGTGTTCGAGGCGAACAGCTTCGACACTTCGAAGATGCTGTTTAACTTGTCACACTTTGACGGTATTAACTCTGACTCTTCAAAGGCATGAGCCTCGACACCAGGAAGTTACAGTATCAACTTCAAGATTCAGGAGCAGCTTTCAAGGTGACCTTTTTTCTGGCATTTCAGCCTGATGAACATTGACACTTTAAATGCCAAGAAACAACGCTTCGTGGTGAAAAAATCTGCACCTCTAAGTTCCTTAAACAGTATGTTATTAGAAGTGAGCAGCAGCGTAAGTGCCGAAGCCACAGGACGCAGGTTGTGTGAGAGTGACGACGAGAGTCATCGTCACAAGGGTGAACAACTCGTATGTGAATGCTCTACCACAGGTGTTCACTGTACACAGATATCGTTAAAACTGTGAATACATAATTCCCAGACTCTGTAACACATGTATGTATATGCATTATGCATACATGTATGATTATATATATGTATATGTATACACACACACACATTCGGGTATACGAGTATACACTCTCTTAATTATTCTATTCTGCTCTATTGTGTCTAAAAGCCGGTACCACCTCAAACACACCTGCTATAATATTTCTATATTATAATTATGATAGACAGTCCTGGTTACGTCATGTTTGCATTATAGCTAAAAAAAAATTTGACCGCCCCACAAATACAATGATGAAGGAAGCAACGTTACCGTCACATATGGTGCGCTGTGTGACGTTACCGTCACATATGGTGCGTTGTGTGACGTTACCGTCACTCATGGTGCGGTGTGTGACGTTACCGTCACTCATGGTGCACTGTGTGACGTTACCGTCACTCATGGTGCGCTGTGTGACGTTACCGTCACATATGGTGCGTTGTGTGACGTTACCGTCACTCATGGTGCGGTGTGTGACGTTACCGTCACATATGGTGCGTTGTGTGACGTTACCGTCACTCATGGTGCACTGTGTGACGTTACCGTCACTCATGGTGCACTGTGTGACGTTACCGTCACTCATGGTGCGCTGTGTGACGTTACCGTCACATATGGTGCGTTGTGTGACGTTACCGTCACTCATGGTGCGGTGTGTGACGTTACCGTCACATATGGTGCGTTGTGTGACGTTACCGTCACTCATGGTGCGCTGTGTGACGTTACCGTCACCCATGGTGCGCTGTGTGACGTTACCGTCACTCATGGTGCGTTGTGTGACGTTACCGTCACTCATGGTGCGCTGTGTGACGTTACCGTCACTCATGGTGCGGTGTGTGACGTTATAGTCACTCATGGTGCTGTGTGTGACGTTATCGTCACTCATGGTGCGGTGTGTGACGTTACCGTCACTCATGGTGCGTTGTGTGACGTTACCATCACTCATGGTGCGTGTTGTGACGTTACCGTCACTCATGGTGCTTTGTGTGACGTTACCGTCACTCATGGTGCGTTGTGTGACGTTACCGTCACTCATGGTGCGTTGTACGACGTTACCGTCACTTATGGTGCGTTGTATGACGTTACCATCACTCATGGTGCGTTGTGTGACGTTATCGTCACTCATGGTGCGTTGTGTGACGTTACCGTCACTCATGGGGCGCTGTGTGACGTTACCGTCACTCATGGTGCGTTGTGTGACGTTACCGTCACTCATGGTGCGTTGTGTGACGTTACCGTCACTCATGGTGCGTTGTGTGACGTTATCGTCACTCATGGTGCGGTGTGTGACGTTACCGTCACTCATGGTGCGTTGTGTGACGTTACCGTCACTCACACATTGGTGACACTGCTTCGGAGGAGAAACACTGTATTGCCAACACTTTAGTGGGTGAAGAGCTTTTGATCCAGCGACTCGGAGCTAGGCTCTCCTCAGCTGATTACCTCCGATTCTGCTGGTGCTATACGACCCTATGGGATTAGCTCTTCCC
Organism: Cherax quadricarinatus; assembly: GCF_038502225.1. Lineage (NCBI taxonomy): Eukaryota > Metazoa > Arthropoda > Malacostraca > Decapoda > Parastacidae > Cherax > Cherax quadricarinatus. The sequence goes on from NC_091343.1 coordinate 24,176,437, forward strand.
AGTGATAATAATAATAATAATAATAATAATAATAATAATAATAATTATTTCCACGAGGAAGTGGAGCAGAATTCTTCCTCCGTATGTCATGCGTGTCGTACGAGGCGACTAAAGTGCCGGGAGCAAAAGGTTAGTAACTTCCCTCTCCTGTATATATTACTAAACTTAAGAAGAGAAACTTTCGTTTTTCTTTTTGGTCACCCTGCCTCGGTGGGATACGGCTGATTGTTGGAAAACTAATAATAATAATAACTACAATAACAATAGCATTAATAACAAAACTAATAACAACAACATCACCACCACCACCAACTACAATAATAATGTTAATAATGATGATAATAATAGTCAATAATAACAAAGGCGTAGAGTACAGTTATACCAGAGGCTCAGTTCAGTAATCAGGTCCACTACTAGAAGTTCATCAGATGCTCACAACAGGAGTCGTCAGCTATAAAGCAAAAATAAAATCTCCCACGAAACGTTTGCCGCGAAATCTGGCTGTGCACACTAGAATGTGTAGATAATATCAAGATAAGATTTCGTTCGGATTTTTAACCCCGGAGGGTTAGCCACCCAGGATAACCCAAGAAAGTCAGTGCGTCATCGAGGACTGTCTAACTTATTTCCATTGGGGTCCTTAATCTTGTCCCCCAGGATGCGACCCACACCAGTCGACTAACACCCAGGTACCTATTTGCTGCTAGGTGAACAGGACAACAGGTGTAAGGAAACACGTGTCGAAATGTTTCCACCCGCCGGGAATCGAACCCAGGCCCTCCGTGTGTGAAGCGGGAGCTTTAGCCACCAGGCCACCGGGCCAAGTGTGCTCACCTCCATCAATCCACGGCAAGTTCTCAAGTTCTGAAGCTTGTAGGTCATTCAGTGGAAAGACTGATGGAAGTTCCATCCTCTGTCTTCAGATAGAGGAGGCATAAGAACATAAGAATGGAGAAACTCCTCAGCAAGTTACTGGCCCATACATGGCAGGGTCTTCTCAACATCAACCATTCCCACCCACCAATTTGTATAACCTCTTACCATAGCTACCCAAGAATTTGCTGTCTATTTGACCGCAGCCTGTCAGTGAAAACTTATACACTCCATTTGGCTTCATACACAGAATATAATACCTAATAGTCTTCAACCTCCAGCCTCCCCCCAGGCCTTAGCCCCCCAGCCTCCCCCCAGGCCTTAGCCTCCCAGCCTCCCCCCAGGCCTTAGCCCCCCAGCCTCCTCCCAGGCCTTAGCCCCCCAGCCTCCCCCCAGGCCTTAGCCCCCCAGCCGTCAGTCCCCAGCCTGTGGTACCAGCCCCTACGAAGTTTCTGGGATAAGTCACGAAATCTGCAGTGACCGTCCTTGTTCTCCTTGAGCTTCCAGCATTTCCGTACCTCAAGATGCTAGTGACATCTTGGGAGAAGGTGACCTCCATGGTGGTCATCCATCCACTTGTGTAGGAGTCTGATGATGATGATGATGATTGATAATGGTAATGATGATGACGATGATGATTGATGATGGTAATGATGATGACGATGATGATGAAAATGAATTGTATAACTAATTGGGTGAGAGTGGCACAGATGTGTGGTAATCACAGATGCGATACCCGGTATGTGGGTGGCATGCGTCGGGGTGCCAGGGGTAGGGGTGCCAAGGGTAGGGGTGCCAGGTGTAGGGGTGCCAGGTGTAGGGGTGCCAAGGGTAGGGGTGCCAGGTGTAGGGGTGCTAGGAATAGGGGTGCAGGAAAGAGGTGATGGGGGGGGGGGAGGTGGGACATCAGTAGGGGTGCTAAGAGTGAGGGATCTGGTTAATACGTTTGCTTTTTCCGTCCTTTTATTCCTCACACCTTCCTCCATTTCCCTTGTTCCTCACCCTTCCCTCCTCCCTTGTTCCTCACCCTTCCCTCCTCCCTTGTTCCTCACCCTTCCCTCCTCCCTTGTTCCTCACCCTTCCCTCCTCCCTTGTTCCTCACCCTTCCCTCCTCCCTTGTTCCTCACCCTTCCCTCCTCCCTTGTTCCTCACCCTTCCCTCTTCCCTTGTTCCTCACCCTTCCCTCCTCCTTTGTTCCTCACCCTTCCCTCCTCATTTGTTCATCACCCTTCCCTTGTTCCTCACCCTTCCCTCCTCCCTTGTTCCTCACCCTTCCCTCCTCCCTTGTTCCTCACCCTTCCCTCCTCCCTTGTTCCACACCCTTCCCTCCTCCCTTGTTCCTCACCCTTCCCTCCTCCTTTGTTCCTCACCCTTCCCTCCTCATTTGTTCCTCACCCTTCCCTCTTCCCTTGTTCCTCACCCTTCCCTCCTCCCTTGTTCCTCACCCTTCCCTCCTCCCTTGTTCCTCACCCTTCCCTCCTCCCTTGTTCCTCACCCTTCCCTCCTCCCTTGTTCCTCACCCTTCCCTCCTCCCTTGTTCCTCACCCTTCCCTCCTCCCTTGTTCCTCACCCTTCCCTCCTCCCTTGTTCCTCACCCTTCCCTCCTCCCTTGTTCCTCACCCTTCCCTCCTCCCTTGTTCCTCACCCTTCCCTCCTCCCTTGTTCCTCACTCTTCCCTCCTCCCTTGTTCCTCACCCTTCCCTCCTCCCTTGTTCCTCACCCTTCCCTCCTCCCTTGTTCCTCACCCTTCCCTCCTCCCTTGTTCCTCACCCTTCCCTCCTCCTTTGTTCCTCACCCTTCCCTCCTCCCCTGTTCCTCAGTTGTATGGGCCTCAACACCATCCACTGCTCCTCTGGTCTCCAACACCATCCACTGCTCCTCTGGCCTCCAACACCATCCACTGCTCCTCTGGCCTCCAACACCATCCACTGCTCCTCTGGCCTCCAACACCATCCACTGCTCCTCTGGCCTCCAACACCATCCACTGCTCCTCTGGCCTCCAACACCATCCACTGCTCCTCTGGTCTCCAAAACCATCCACTGCTCCTCTGGTCTCCAACACCATCCACTGCTCCTCTGGCCTCCAACACCATCCACTGCTCCTCTGGCCTCCAACACCATCCACTGCTCCTCTGGCCTCCAACACCATCCACTGCTCCTCTGGCCTCCAACACCATCCACTGCTCCTCTGGCCTCCAACACCATCCACTGCTCCTCTGGCCTCCAACACCATCCACTGCTCCTCTGGCCTCCAACACCATCCACTGCTCCTCTGGCCTCCAACACCATCCACTGCTCCTCTGGCCTCCAACACCATCCACTGCTCCTCTGGCCTCCAACACCATCCACTGCTCCTCTGGCCTCCAACACCATCCACTGCTCCTCTGGCCTCCAACACCATCCACTGCTCCTCTGGCCTCCAACACCATCCACTGCTCCTCTGGCCTCCAACACAGACCTCTTGATATGAAGAGAAAAATCATCACCCATCTGAAGAGGATTTAAGGCCAGATCAGTATCCACGAGCCTTACATACTCATCAGCTCTCTCTCTCTCTCTCTCTCTCTCTCTCTCTCTCTCTCTCTCTCTCTCTCTCTCTCTCTCTCTCTCTCTCTCTCTCTCTTCGTAATCTCTCTCTCTCTCTCTTCTGTGATGTTTTACGTATTTAGCAGATCTATCCTAAATAATTATAACATTTCTAAATTTTATGCTAGAAACGGCCTCAAGCTTTCTCTTCTCTGGGCGACACACTGGGTGTTAGCTATACCTCCAGTCAGATAACTAGTAATATACATACTAGTAATAATCGATGAATTACCGACGTGACATTTTATTGTGGCAACGTTTCACTCTTCAGGAGCTTTGTGAAGCTTCCCATTACCTCGCCAGCTTTCCGAATACACGAGTATTTGCGACAGCATAGTAAGCTGACCAGTGTGGTGTAAGTTGTGCTAGTTGTAAGAGTTGGTATGCAAGTCAAACAGGAATCAATTATGTCATGAAAGAGGAGCTTCGCCGAAGCTGATTGGCGGCTTCGATAACACTCACTGGCTGCTTCGATCCTACTCATCGGCGGCTTCGATCCCACTCATTGGCGGCTTCGATCCCACTCATTGGCGGCTTCGATCCCTCGTGTCCTACAGTCCTTCTAACTGCTCGCATGAGATTACATTGTATATTAGCAGTGTATTAGTGCTCACCTCTTTGTAGTTATTTTGGTCGAGTCTGGGCTCCTGGCCAACTAGTCGACTACTGAAGAACGGTCACACTTTATTTTTCGCCTCACGGGTCAAGTCGCACCTACTCCTAAAACTGTGTATGGAACATGCTTTCATTAGTGCTTCATCCAGATCTTCAAACTTCATGACCACTCTCACACTGAAGATGTTTGAACTCACTTATCATTGGTTCAAATCTCACCCATTGTGTGGTGCAAACCGCAGCCCGGTTGGTCGGGTATTGACTGTAGGTGCCTGTCCAGCGCCTTCTTGAAGACAGCCAGTGGTATATTGGTAATCCTCCTTATGTATGCTGGGAGGCAGCTGAACAGTCTTGGGCCTCTGACACTTATTGTATTGTCTCTTAGTGTACTCAGGGAGCCCCTGCTTTTCACTGAGAGGATGTTGCACCGCCTGCCGAGACTTTTGCTTTCTTAGGGAATGATTTCCTTGTGCAGACTTGGAACTAGTCTCTTTCTCTAGGATTTTCTTGCCTGCGTTCAGAGGAGTACAGGTCAAGGGACTTCAGCCGTTTCCAGTAACTGAGGTGTTTTATTGTACTTATACGTGCAATTAAAGCTCTCTGTATATTCAGGTCTGCAATTTTGCCTACCTTGAAATTGATAAATTAGACACATGTGCAACTCTTGGGTATCTTTATTGAGGAAACGTTTCGCCACACAGTGGCTTCATCAGTCCAAACATGTCGGTTCTCTGAACCATTCATCTACAAATCTGTCAGACATTGCAACTTCTTGGGATCTTAATACTTAGGAATTCTTCGCTTGCCTAATTCTTGGGCACGACCTACTTCCACATTGAACAAATGTGACACTACCTATGACTGCTGCACCTCTCCTGCCATACGGTTTATAAGCTGCTTCTTCGCTGATATGCCGTATTCTATTCAAGATTGATGGACTGAACACATCGACTCAAGGTTGAGGGACTGATTACCTCATTCTCCTCCTGTTCTTCAAGTTTCTCCTACGTTTGGACTGATGAAGCCACTGTGTGGTGAAACGTTTCCTCAATAAAGATACCCAAGAGTTGCACATGTGTCTAATTTATCAACATGTCGGTTCTCTGAACCATTCATCTACCTTGAAATTGCAGACTTGTTATTACTTCTCGTGAGGCGAAGCAGGTCTTTTGCTCAGAGTCTTCGATCCACGTAACAAGCCTTCCTCTGATACCAAATCAGACTAAATGTTCAAAGGTCGGCTTTCCACTGACAGGATGAGCAAAACCAGACTGACATGGGATGGATAAGAACGATGGGACACACATGAAAGCTGACAGCCAGTTAAGTCGCAGACAATGAATCACATTTTTTTTTTCATTGCTAGGATAGTCTTGAAGCAGAGCGAGGTGAGGACCATAGAGACTGACAGCATAAAAGACATGGCTTTATCAGTCTATCGAAAAGGACACAAATCCAGGAGCCAGGGATCGACCCCTCCTCCCCAAATGCAGGGAGACAATTACACGCATACTATTAAATAAATAAATACCAAGCATGCGTCACTGTTCTTGGTAATGATAGTGTACATTGATTCTGTAACGTTGTTGAGCAGGCTACATGAGTACCAGGAAACTCGTGTTAACCCGACCATGACACTGCGTCCCACCTATTGTAAACTCCACCCCTATAGGTGACCCACTTTCAATACTTGAAACTAAAATAAACAGCGTTATGCAAAACCAAGATTAAAAGAACGCTCACATCACATGAAAACTAGGTCATAAAAGGGGAGCACATACAAAGAGTTGCAAGTTAGAGAAACTAGCGTGTTGATAATGAGTGTTGGGGTGGGTGTGAGGGCAGTAGCCAGCCAGCTGCCTTGGGACGAGGGGAGAGTTAGTCAACTCGAGTTCACTCACACACGAGAGAGGTTCGCCATCTATATACCCCATCTTCTCTCTCTATCTCTCCCTCATGAACCATACAACAAACTATATATCCAATATTAAAACTAGATATCCTCTTAAGCATAATTTCGTTTATAGAATCGAGTGAGGTAACTATAGGCATAAGAGGATTAGACACAACGAAGTGATAAATAGTGAGAGATGGCCAGTGACAAGTGCTCCTGAACACTTCCACAAGACTTTAAGTTGTTTATTTGCAAGAGATAAGTGTCAGATAAACTACCTCGTCCTCAAGATGTTCCTCGCTGCCCTCTTCCTGGCCTCGTGCTCTGGTAAGTACTCTCACCTTGACGCCTCACCGGTATCAAGGAAGGTTCCTCGTGAGGCGAAGGTTCTTTGATACCGGTGAGGGTCTCTAATCTAAGGAATTGGACCTGACCTTCCTTTCCTCGACTCAAACCTGATAACCTCCCATTTCCCAGGCGGTGTATGACGGGCTTAGCGCTGGTACGTGAAAAATATTAAAAAGGATCTCGTAGCGTTGTAGATCTGCTAGATTTTGTCCACACAGTAGGTAGAGAAGTTGATAACAATTGTCATATATATATATATATATATATATATATATATATATATATATATATATATATATATATATATATATATATATATATATATATATATAGTTCATTTTATAGTGTTGTGTGGAGGAAGAGTTGACTTTATAGCCAGTTGTCCAGGGGCGGGGCTCATTATGATGTCAGTTATGTAGATGGTAGTTTATTATGATGTCAGCTGTGCAGACGGGAATAATTTCATGTCACTTTGCGTATACAGGGATTCTTTCTCAGTTATGGGAGAGTCTATTGTGATATCAATTTGTGTATACTGATGTCAGTTGTATACACAACCCTCACTTAGGAGAGGATCCCTATGACGATATGGACGTTTCGGTCCAGAACGGACCGAAACGTCGTAATAAGCATATTGCACATCGTTCCATCCACGGCACTGTGACTTTCTTACTCACCTTGATATCAGTTTTGATGTCATACATTATAGAGCCTCGTGTTGATGTCAGCCGTGGTAATATATTATGCTCAAGATATTAACTTTACCGAGAACTGCAAATACCTGGTGGGTTTTGTGTCTCAAGTTTTACCCGGAAAATAATGGTACCATAAAGCTGGTGTGTTCTATATGTTTACCTGTGAAGGTGACACTGCACAGGACTCCAAGCACGGCTGTCAGCACGAGGAGACGCCTCAAGTACACTGTACGTGTCCTGAAGAAGACGAACAAGAAGACAACGGAGATAAATAGTCTTTCATGAAGGAGAACTATTGATTTCTTGTATTTAGAACAGAAAAAAAATGTTTTATTTGTTGAAGATGGAAATGGGTGTACGAGATATCTGCAACATGGGGAATGGGTGAAGAACAACAGTAACAAGAACAGTAGTAACAGTAATAAGAACAGTAACAACAGCAATAATAGGAACAATGGCAACAATAACAGTAACAAAACAGTAGCAGTAACAAGAATAACAATCAAAACAGTGGGTAAGACACATAGGCAACAGTTAGGCAACTTTATTCCGAAACGTTTCGCCTACACAGTAGGCTTCTTCAGTCGAATACAGAAAGTAGGCAGGAACAGTAGAGATGTGAAGACCATGTAATCAGTCCATCACCCTTGAAGTCGTAGAATTTGAGGTCAGTCCCTCGGCCTGGAGAAGTTCAGTTCCATAGTCAGGAACTATCTGAAGATTAAGCGACAGTGCGGAGACTTAAATACTGTCGAAAGGAGAGGTGCAGAGTAGTAGTAGTAGTGAGAATGTAGCCACTGAGAGGTCAGGTCCCTCTCAGATCCAACAGTTCTCACTTGAAAGGGTTGTCTAAGGCGTTTTCTGTACCAAGAGGCCATGTGTTGCAGTGTCTGACAAGATGGATCTGAGAGGGACCTGACCTCTCAGTGGCTACAGTCTCACTACTACTACTACTCTGCACCTCTCCTTTCGACAGTATTTAAGTCTCCGCACTGTCGCTTAATCTTCAGATGGTTCTGTCGACCCTGACAGGAAGAGAGCAGCAGCTGGACTGTACCACAATGGTCACACACAAGGCTGGCGACTCCCTGACCACTGCACGATCCTTCAAGCTGAGTTGGTGGCGATTCAGCAGGCATTGTCACATGCCCTACGACATCGACTCCGACCTGTCATACATGTTGATTCCACGTCTGCAATCAATGCCCTCTCCCATCCTCAACCACAGGACAATGTTCACCTCATCACATCGATCCTGAGCATAATGACAGCCTTAGAAGTTCAGGGTAACAGATCGACATTGAACTGGATCCCCAGCCATGCTGGCATCCGGGGAAATGAGGCGGCAGATGATGCAGCCAAGGCAGCAACAGACTATCCACATGTTGGGATTACTGTCCCAATCAGCCTACGACAGACCAAACTGGTGGCTGCCAGAGCCATGAAACTTATGGGGGAGGTCTTAGGTGATACCCCATCTCAACAGTGGTACCGAGCAGCGACTCAGGGAGAACCCCCTCCATATGATAGAAGCTGGTCCAGAGCGCAGTGTACCGCCATCCATCGGCTTCGTTTGGGCTTTCCCACAGCCAAGATGATGGTAGACAAGGCTGAGGAGGAGATGTGCCAGTACTGTCAGCACGTTGTCCAGCGGCCCCTAACACACTATCTTCTGGAGTGCGAAGTTACTGAGACGCTCCGCAGGCAACTAGGAGTGATATTCCCTCCCGAAGAGGACCCAGAGATGACTGCGGCCACACTAGTGTACCATGGAGTCAACGAACCAGACAAGCTGTTACCTGTGATAACGACATATCCTCCTCCTCGCTAGTGTCCACAGTTAGGAGTACATACGGTGTTGTCGCTTATGAGATGCACCAGTTGAACTGACCAGAAGAGTGCTTGAACAGCATATGTCGCATCATTGTAGAAACCTTTCTCCCTCGGGAGCCAGAGACGGGTCATCGCAAGATTGAGACCCGTGCCAGGACTACGGTCTTGGCGAACATTATACACACATACATACACTTCAACTTCATGCTTCAGAATAGGGACCTTGAAGACGGTACCCTCGTCTAGCACGACTATCCATGACCATTCACCCAGCACTTTGCTGTCCGCTAAAGCTGGGGTGTGGCTCCAATCAACCCTGTAACTGCTGCCTCTGCCCGACTGCGCTTCTCTTTGGGGAAGTCAGCGGAAGATAGAAGACGACATCATCCAACCGGAGGGCCAAGAAAGAAGAAAGATGATTATCGTCACCCCCCACCCGGGGGGCCACTGCCGGGTCACCATCTGGAGAAGACCTGGGCCAGAAGGACCTGCGAATCAACATGAATGAAAATGAACACCAACACACGACACTCCACACAGGAGAGCACAGCGCTAGCACGATCGACACAATGCATTGCCCTTCTAGGGCATGGTTGGTGCCAGAGCCCGAGTTTGTACCTTACAAGATGAGGGGGGTACTTGTGCCTCCTCCCATGGGACACTTAGGTCTCAGACACTCCCTAGACAGGGAGCCAGTGCCGGGCCACCACTTGGAAGGGCCCGGGCCGGGAAAATACCGGCGAATCTTTAACAACAACAACAGCTTAATCTTCAGATAGTTCCTGACTATGGAACTGAACTTCTCCAGGCCGAGGGACTGACAACCTCAAATTCTACGACTTCAAGGGTGATGGACTGATTACATCGTCTTCACATCTCTACTGTTCCTGCCTACTTTCTGTATTCGACTGAAGAAGCCTACTGTGTAGGCGAAACGTTTCGGAATAAAGTTGCCTAACTGTTGCCTATGTGTCTTACCTACCAACCTGTCGGTATTGTATACCATTTTTGATGTTCAATCAAAACAGTACTTGTTGGCAATGCCCTGCCACCAGTCCTGCCACCAACCCTGCCACCAGCCCTGCCACCAGCCCTGCCACCAACCCTGCCACCAGCCCTGCCACCAGTCCTGCCACCAGCCCTGCCACCAGCCCTGCCACCAACCCTGCCACCAACCCTGCCACCAACCCTGCCACCAACCCTGCCACCAACCCTGCCACCAACCCTGCCACCACCCTGCCACCAACCCTGCCACCACCCTGCCACCAACCCTGCCACCAGCCCTGCCACCAACCCTGCAGTGCCCACAGTTCTTCATGTACATAAGTTTACCCTGGGTCTGGGAGGTGTGTTTAGGTGTCTTTATGTCGCATAAACTGTGAGAGTTGGGCACAGCTGGTGCTGTGTCATCTGGTGCTGTGTCATCTGGTGCTGTGTCATCTGGTGCTGTGTCAGCTGGTGATGTGTCAGATAGTACTGTGTCAGTTGATGTGTCAGCTGGTGCTGTGTCAGCTGAAGTGTCAGATAGTACTGTGTCAGCTGGTGCTGTGTCAGCTGGTGATGTGTCAGCTAGTACTGTGTCAGTTGATGTGTCAGCTGGTGCTCCATCAGCTGGTGCTGTGTCAGCTGGTGATGTCAGCTGGTGTATCGTGAGTCTGAAGGTGGTCTATGCCTGATCTGGGACCGTGGAGCGGGGACGGCGATCCCCGGGAAGCAGTTACAGGTAACCTACATGTTAATTACAGGGAACGTGCAAGGAACCTACAGGAACCTATAAGAAACTTACAGGAGATTTCTAGAGGAACTTACAAGGAACCTAGAGCAATCTACAGGGAACCTACAGGGAGCATACAATGATCCAACAGGAACCTACAAGATCCTACAAGGAACCTATAAGGAACCTAAGAGGAACCTACAGGAACTTACAGGAGCTTACGGGATTCTGCAGAAACTTACAAGGAACCTAGAGCAACCTACAAGGAACCTACAGGGAACCTAGAGCAACCTACGGGGAACCTACAAGTAACCTACAGGGAATCTACAAGTAACCTACAAATAACCTCCAAAGAACCTACAAGTAACCTACAGGGAACCTACAAAGAACCTATAAGTAACCTACAGGGAACCTACAAAGAACCTACAAGTAACCTACAGGGAACCTACAGGGAACCTACAAGTAACCTACAGGGAACCTACAAGTAACCTACAGGGAACCTACAAGTAACCTACAGGGAACCTACAAGTAACCTACAGGGAACCTACAAGTAACCTACAGGGAACCTACAAGTAACCTACAGGGAACCCAATACATCAACCTCTCACCTGAGTCAATATATTTGTTTATGTAAGTTCATATCGTCAATATTGATGACTGTCATCACTGTACCTTAGCTTGGTGGAGAGCTCTTGATGCAAGGAGTTGAAACTAGCCTTCCCTTTCCTCGGATCAAACCTAATTACATTTTTTTAATTCCTTCAGGTTCCTTGCTGGTTCAGCTCTTTCTTTCTTGAGAAAATATAATAATAATAATAATAATAATAATTATTATTATTATTATTATTATTATTATTTTAATATCAATATGATAACATTACGTAAGTATTATTATTTTAATATAATTATAGGTATTATATTAATATAAATATAATAATAGCTATTATTATTAGTAGTAGTAGTAGTAATATTATTTCTTCATTGTTATTATTATTAATTATAATACCCATTATCATTGGTAATATTATTATATTGATGTTAATGTAATAATAATTATGATTATTTACACTTGACACTCATCTTTGGCACTGCATCAGCCTGGGTGGCACACCTGCAGCCAGCCTCGCCCGGCTGCCTCACACACACACACTTGCTGGTGCCAGATTTGATGTTCTCCCGTGACACAAAGTTGCGTGTGAAAGGTGACACTCCAGTTTTTTTCTGAGGGTGTTGTCAGCCAGGTTTCAGCTCTTGTACGCTCAGATGCTTGTTGCTGACTCCCGCTGGTTACCTTCGTGGTTTCGTCAGCTATTTTTCCTGGCATTCTGCACTCGAATGCACACCTGTTGGCGTGGTCATTCTTCTGAATATGCTACATTCCACATTTTCCTTGTGTTCTTTCTCATTCTCATCACTAGATGTCCCTCATAACGTCCTTCTTGTTTCTATATATCTCTAGTTAGGCCTCATTTAGATTATACTGCACAGTTCTGGTCACCGTATTACAGAATGGATATAAATGCTCTGGAAAACGTACAGAGGAGGATGACAAAGTTGATCCCATGTATCAGAAATCTTCCCTATGAGGATAAACTGAGGCCCTGAATCTTCACTCTCTAGAAAGGTGTAGAATTAGGGGGCATATGATTGAGGTATATAAATGGAAAACAGGAATAAATAAAGGGGATGTAAATAGCGTGCTAAAAATATCTAACATAGACAGGACTCGCAGCAATTGCTTTAAACTGGAAAAATTCAGATTCAGGAAGGATATAGGAAAGCACTGGTTTGGTAATAGAGTTGTGGATGAATGGAACAAACTCCCGAGTACCGTCATAGAAGCTAAATCGTTGTGTAGTTTTAAAAATAGGTTGGATAAATACATGAGTGGTGACCTGTACTTAACTCAGTGGTGACCTGTACTTAACTTCAGTGGTGACCTGTACTTAACTCTGTGAAGAAGTGTCTTGTTTGCTCCCGTGGACTGAACCAAGATGCCCTCCATCGAGCAACTTTACCAGCAACTTAAGGAAGAATTGAGGGCAGCGAAGATGGAGATACGGCGATTGACCGAGGAAAACAAGAGGATTCGTAGTAGTCCTCCTGTTTCGAGTCCTCAGGTCAAGAAGGGATCGTGGTCAGTGGCTGGACAGCAGGGGACGACGAAGTTGACGATCAAGAAGACGAATGGAAAGCCAGAAACGATGAAGAAGAAAGAGACTGCTGTGGAAACTCCCGTGGAAACCTCCAACGCATTCTCGGTGCTACCCGACGAATGTGAGTCGACTACTGGGATCGTCACGACGAACGACAACAAGGAAGGTAAGAATATAAACCATACCCCCGGCCGGGATTGAACCCGCGGTCATAGAGTCTCAAAACTCCAGCCCGTCGCGCTAGCCACTAGACCAGCCAGCCACAATAAGATTCATCCAACTAGGTATATTTCTACACCATAGGAAAGTTAGCACAGGCACCTCTGTGACCACAAATGCAAGTTTTTACAGACGAATCTCCAGCTAGCGTGGCCGTGGCGAACTCTAGCTCAAGTCCCTTCACTGCCGTCAACATGACTTAAGAAATCGTAATGACACGATTGCAAATAAACCATACCCCCGGCCGGGATTGAACCCGCGGTCATAGAGTCTCAAAACTCCAGCCCGTCGCGACGGCCACGCTAGCTGGAGATTCGTCTGTAAAAACTTGCATTTGTGGTCACAGAGGTGCCTGTGCTAACTTTCCTATGGTGTAGAAATATACCTAGTTGGATGAATCTTATTGTGGCTGGCTGGTCTAGTGGCTAGCGCGACGGGCTGGAGTTTTGAGACTATGACCGCGGGTTCAATCCCGGCCGGGGGTATGGTTTATTTGCAATCGTGTCATTACGATTTCTTAAGTCAAGGTAAGAATATTGTTGTTGTTGGGGATAGCCAGGTTAGATACATGGATAGGGCATTCTGCTTGAAGGACAGGAGTAGGAGACAAAGGGTATGCTTTCCTGGGGCTGGGATGGAGGACATTGTTAGCCGGCTTGACAACATCTTGAACGGTAATGGGATCAATCCTATTATTTGCCTCAGTGCTGGAGGCAATGATGTAGGCAAGCGTAGAAGTGAGGATTTAGTTAGAAAGTTCAGGACAGCTATAGACATGATTAGGAAGAAGGGGGGGGGCGCCCTGTTATATGTGGCATTTTGCCAAGAAGAGGTGTTGGTAATGAATGGTTGTCCAGAGCAATTGGTATTAATTGTTGGCTGGATAAACACTGTAAGGATAATGCAGTACCATTCATTGACAACTGGGACAACTTCTATGGCCGAAATGACATGTATGCCAGGGATGGGGTTCACTTATCCAGGGCAGGTGTGGGTTTTCTTGCTAACTCAGTTGAGGGGGTTGTTAGGACTTTAAACTAGGATTAGTTAGAGGTATGGGTTTAGAAATGATTAATAAAGAGTATGGATATATTGACTTATGCTCTGATATTAAGAATCTTAATAGTAACTGTCATGGAGTAACTCTGGGTAATGATAATTTCAGAAATTGTGTAAAAACAAAGATGAATAGGAAAAATGTGCAGAAGAAAAAACATATGATGGTATTTTATGCTAACAGTCGAAGTGCAAGAAATAAAATTAATGAACTACGTTTGGTAACATGTGCTGGGAACTTTGATATCATTGCATTAACTGAAACGTGGTATGATTTAAAGAGTCGGGATATGACTGCTGAGTGTAATATTCAGGGATTTAAGTTGTTCAATGTGGATAGATGTAATGGGAAGGGGGGAGGAGTTGCATTGTATGTTCGAGAAAATATTAATTGTTGCATAAAAACAGGTATAAAAATAGATGGAGCAGTAACAGAATCTGTTTGGGTAGAGTTCGTGAAGGGTCAAGAAAAACTAATTCTAGGTGTAATATACCGACCTCCAGGCTTGGATCACGATAGAGGGAGACTTCTTTGGGACGAAATTGTTAGGGCTTCTGGACACAGTAACATAGTCATAGTAGGGGACTTTAACTTTAGCCAAATTGACTGGAATTCTTTGACAGGTAATCTAGAGTCCAGTGACTTCATGGAAACAGTTCAAGACTGTTTTCTGAAACAGAGTGTAACTGAGCCTACGAGGGGTAATAATTTGCTAGACCTAGTCTTGTCAAATAAGGAAACACTCGTGAATAATCTGGAGATCACTGAAGAGCTTGGCGCAAGTGATCACAAATCCATCACTTTTAGCATTAATTGGGAATGCAAGAATAATGATAATACAGTAAAAATCCCTGATTTTCGTTCTGCCGATTATAATGGACTTAGGGAACATCTGTCTAACCTTGATTGGGGTTATCTAGCTAATGATTTTATTGACGATAATCATACTTATGAATATGAAGGGATCTGCTTTTATGATTGTTTTCTTAATAATGTACACAGTGCCCAGAGTATATACATTCCCCAGAGAGAAATTCATCACAAACCATTCATCACAATTGTTTGTAATGGCTTGATAAAGCTCCTGGAGAGCGAAACGTTGCCACAATAAATGCCACATTAGTTGCACTTGTGTCCTTTTACTTTACATATTGTCGGTAATTCTACCAACTTTATTACTAACCTAACTTAACACACACACACACACACACACACACACACACACACACACACACACACACCAGGAGCCAGGAGCTATGAATCGACCCTTGCAACCACTCCTAGGTGAGTACACACACACAGTGTTAGGCTCCACACTTTGTTTACTTCTCTTGCATCATTGTTTGCTTTCACACACTGTTGCGTTTTATAAATCAAAGTAACACTATGGGGTATTGAGTGGTGGTCTTACCCTACCCCTGAGAAGGAAGGAGGAACGTACCCACAGTGAGAAACATGCCCCAGGGGATAGACCCAGTGGTTCGGGATGTAGTGGGCAAGTGTATCTCCCCCATGACCTGAGACAAATGGCCCAGCAGGTGAAAGTATAAGTGACGGGAAAAGAGACCAAGGCTGAGGGAAGCTGGAAGGCCGGGAGATAAGGAAGAAAGATGCCGCTGTGATCTATGATCCGACGAGATGTTTGTTTACGTCTGAGCATCACCCAGGGCTAAGATGAGAGAGAGAGGGGAACAGTGATGGAAGGAAGAGGGATAATGAAAGGAGGGGCAGGAAGGAAGATGATGAGAGGAAGGTGGTGAATGAGGATGACCAAGGAGGGTAGAAAGAGTGGCAGGTGATGGTGTGGTACAGTCATCTGTGTGTGTGTGTATATATATATATATATATATATATATATATATATATATATATATATATATATATATATATATATATATATATATATATATATCCAATAGAGTCGGAGACCCTTGGAGCATGGGGCAAGTGTGCTCTAAAGTTCCTCAAACAGCTGGGTGAAAAGCTCATCATAGAAACCAAGGACCACAGAGCGACCAGCTTCCTCTTTCAGAGACTCAGTGACTCAGTGTTGCGATCCAGAGAGGAAATGCCTGCAGCATTCTGGGCACGCGGCCCACCGCAGGGGAGCTGGACGAAGTATTCGAGATGTAGCTCTGAGTTACCTATGTTGTATTACTTTCTGATGTTTTTTTGTGAATGTTTGGCCAATGTATTTTGTCTTTAAATGAAACATACCTGAAATATAGGGGGTGGTAGGAGAAAATTCTCAAACAGCTTCAGGGAGAACCTTGAGTTTTCCCTGAAGCAAGTTTATTCTTTTCTCTGAGGATGAGGGTCCCTATGACAGTTCTAGAGGTGGTACCTTCATATATATATATATATATATATATATATATATATATATATATATATATATATATATATATATATATATATATATATATATATATTGTGTAAAGTGAAGATACTTAAAAAATCCCAAAAAGACATTTGGGCGTTGGTATAGAGAGTAAATATGTGGCTTAAGGTGACCTGACTTACATCTCTTGTGGGAGATTTAGGTCAGGGACGCCAGGAAAGGATTTGTTAGTATACATTATATGAAGCGCTAAACCCCCTTGGGTCGTCGACAGCAGGGTATGGTTGAGACTCGACCCTTTGTCCAGTACAGCGCGAGGAACATGTTTAGAACAGGTGGGGTGCCAAGTTTTGGAAGAGTTGGCACGTTTCTGCAATGAAAATGGGAGATTAATAAATAAGGAAAAGTTTGAGGGGGAACTGTAGATGACGTTTCGCTCCCTCCTGGACTTAACAGATCAGGACAGACAGAAACGTCGTTTGAAGTTTCCTCATTCACTGTGGCTCATGTAATTTGTTCCAACCACGGTACTGTCATTTGTCCCAACCACGATACCGTCATTTGTTCCAACTACGGTACTGTCATTTGTTCCAACCACGATACTGTCACGTGTTCCAACCACGATACTGTCATTTGTTCCAACCACGTTACTGTCATTTGTTCCAACCACGATACTGTCATTTGTTCCAATCACGATACTGTCATTTGTTCCAACTACGGTACTGTCATTTGTTCCAACCACGATACTGTCACGTGTTCCAACCACGATACTGTCATTTGTTCCAACCACGATACTGTCATTTGTTCCAACCACGATACTGTAGCCTGGATGAGAGGTTTGTACAACTATGTATTATGAATGTCACAATTACTGGACGGAGAATCGAGCCTTCACCATCCTGAGGTAAATAACCCGCCACCACCATTCTTAATACTAAGTAACTCTGGAGGCTGAGTGGAGGTGGGAAGTACAGTGCCTGCACTCTGAAGGCTGAGTGGAGGTGGGAAGTACAGTGCCTGCACTCTGAAGGCTGGGTGGAGGTGGGAAGTACAGTGCCTGCACTCTGAAGGCTGAGTGGAGGTGGGAAGTACAGTGCCTGCACTCTGAAGGCTGATTGGAGGTGGGAAGTACAGTGCCTGCACTCTGAAGGCTGGGTGGAGGTGGGAAGTACAGCGCCTGCACTCTGATGGCTGAGTGGAGGTGGGAAGTACAGTGCCTGCACTCTGAAGGCTGGGTGGAGGTGGGAAGTACAGTGCCTGCACTCTGATGGCTGGGTGGAGGTGGGAAGTACAGTGCCTGCACTCTGATGGCTGAGTGGAGGTGGGAAGTACAGCGCCTGCACTCTGAAGGCTGAGTGGAGGTGGGAAGTACAGTGCCTGCACTCTGAAGGCTGGGTGGAGGTGGGAAGTACAGCACCTGCACTCTGATGGCTGAGTGGAGGTGGGAAGTACAGTGCCTGCACTCTGAAGGCTGAGTGGAGGTGGGAAGTACAGTGCCTGCACTCTGATGGCTGAGTGGAGGTGGGAAGTACAGCGCCTGCACTCTGGAGGCTGAGTGGAGGTGGGAAGTACAGTGCCTGCACTCTGAAGGCTGAGTGGAGGTGGGAAGTACAGTGCCTGCACTCTGAAGGCTGAGTGGAGGTGGGAAGTACAGTGCCTGCACTCTGAAGGCTGAGTGGAGGTGGGAAGTACAGTGCCTGCACTCTGAAGACTGGGTGGAGGTGGGAAGTACAGTGCCTGCACTCTGAAGGCTGAGTGGAGGTGGAAAGTACAGTGCCTGCACTCTGAAGGCTGGGTGGAGGTGGGAAGTACAGTGCCTGCACTCTGAAGGCTGGGTGGAGGTGGGAAGTACAGTGCCTGCACTCTGAAGGCTGAGTGGAGGTGGGAAGTACAGTGCCTGCACTCTGAAGGCTGGGTGGAGGTGGGAAGTACAGTGCCTGCACTCTGAAGGCTGGGAGGTGGGAAGTACAGTGCCTGCACTCTGAAGGCTGAGTGGAGGTGGGAAGTACAGTGCCTGCACTCTGAAGGCTGGGTGGAGGTGGGAAGTACAGCGCCTGCACTCTGAAGGCTGAGTGGAGGTGGGAAGTACAGCGCCTGCACTCTGATGGCTGGGTGGAGGTGGGAAGTACAGTGCCTGCACTCTGAAGGCTGGGTGGAGGTGGGAAGTACAGTGCCTGCACTCTGAAGTCTGGGTGGAGGTGGGAAGTACAGTGCCTGCACTCTGATGGCTGGGTGGAGGTGGGAAGTACAGCGCCTGCACTCTGAAGGCTGGGTGGAGGTGGGAAGTACAGCGCCTGCACTCTGGAGGCTGGGTGGAGGTGGGAAGTACAGTGCCTGCACTCTGAAGGCTGGGTGGAGGTGGGAAGTACAGTGCCTGCACTCTGAAGTCTGGGTGGAGGTGGGAAGTACAGTGCCTGCACTCTGATGGCTGGGTGGAGGTGGGAAGTACAGTGCCTGCACTCTGAAGGCTGGGTGGAGGTGGGAAGTACAGTGCCTGCACTGTGATGGCTGGGTGGAGGTGGGAAGTACAGTGTCTGCACTCTGAAGAATGGGTGGAGGTGGGATGTACAGTGTCTGCACTCTGAAGAATGGGTGGAGGTGGGAAGTACAGCGCCTGCACTCTGGAGGCTGGGTGGAGGTGGGAAGTACAGTGCCTGCACTCTGAAGGCTGGGTGGAGGTGGGAAGTACAGTGCCTGCACTCTGAAGTCTGGGTGGAGGTGGGAAGTACAGTGCCTGCACTCTGATGGCTGGGTGGAGGTGGGAAGTACAGCGCCTGCACTCTGGAGGCTGGGTGGAGGTGGGAAGTACAGTGCCTGCACTCTGAAGGCTGGGTGGAGGTGGGAAGTACAGCGCCTGCACTCTGAAGGCTGGGTGGAGGTGGGAAGTACAGTGCCTGCACTCTGATGGCTGGGTGGAGGTGGGAAGTACAGTGCCTGCACTCTGAAGGCTGGGTGGAGGTGGGAAGTACAGTGCCTGCACTCTGATGGCTGGGTGGAGGTGGGAAGTACAGTGTCTGCACTCTGAAGAATGGGTGGAGGTGGGATGTACAGTGTCTGCACTCTGAAGAATGGGTGGAGGTGGGAAGTACAGCGCCTGCACTCTGGAGGCTGGGTGGAGGTGGGAAGTACAGTGCCTGCACTCTGAAGGCTGGGTGGAGGTGGGAAGTACAGTGCCTGCACTCTGATGGCTGGGTGGAGGTGGGATGTACAGTGTCTGCACTCTGAAGAATGGGTGGAGGTGGGATGTACAGTGTCTGCACTCTGAAGAATGGGTGGAGGTGGGATGTACAGTGTCTGCACTCTGAAGGATGGGTGGAGGTGGGATGTACAGTATCTGCACTCTGAAGAATGGGTGGAGGTGGGATGTACAGTATCTGCACTCTGAAGGATGGGTGGAGGTGGGATGTATAGTATCTGCACTCTGAAGGCTGGGTGGAGGTGGGATGTACAGTGTCTGCACTCTGAAGGCTGGGTGGAGGTGGGATGTACAGTGTCTGCACTCTGAAGAATGAGTGGAGGTGGGATGTACAGCGTCTGCACTCTGAAGGCTGGGTGGAGGTGGGATGTACAGTGTCTGCACTCTGAAGGCTGGGTGGAGGTGGGATGTACAGTGTCTGCACTCTGAAGGCTGGGTGGAGGTGGGATGTACAGTGTCTGCACTCTGAAGGCTGGGTGGAGGTGGGATGTACAGTGTCTGCACTCTGAAGGCTGGGTGGAGGTGGGATGTACAGTATCTGCACTCTGAAGGCTGGGTGGAGGTGGGATGTACAGTGTCTGCACTCTGAAGGCTGGGTGGAGGTGGGATGTACAGTGTCTGCACTCTGAAGGCTGGGTGGAGGTGGGATGTACAGTGTCTGCACTCTGAAGGCTGGGTGGAGGTGGGATGTACAGTGCCTGCACTCTGAAGGATGGGTGGAGGTGGGATGTACAGTGTCTGCACTCTGAAGGATGGGTGGAGGTGGGATGTACAGTGCACTCTGAAGGCTGGGTGGAGGTGGGATGTACAGTGTCTGCACTCTGAAGGCTGGGTGGAGGTGGGATGTACAGTGTCTGCACTCTGAAGGCTGGGTGGAGGTGGGATGTACAGTGTCTGCACTCTGAAGGCTGGGTGGAGGTGGGATGTACAGTGTCTGCACTCTGAAGGCTGGGTGGAGGTGGGATGTACAGTGTCTGCACTCTGAAGGATGGGTGGAGGTGGGATGTACAGTGCCTGCACTCTGAAGGCTGGGTGGAGGTGGGATGTACAGTGTCAGCACTCTGAAGGATGGGTGGAGGTGGGATGTACAGTGTCAGCACTCTGAAGGCTGGGTGGAGGTGGGATGTACAGTGTCAGCACTCTGAAGGATGGGTGGAGGTGGGATGTACAGTGTCAGCACTCTGAAGGCTGGGTGGAGGTGGGATGTACAGTGTCTGTATCCCGAGAGACTGATCTGTATCCCGAGAGACTGACGGGTTTTACCGCTTCGTCAAGAAATGCATAAAATATGCATTGATAAATATGCTAGGTAAAGTGTGTGTCAGAATTCAATTACAAAGAAGTGATGAGGAGAAGAAAGTATTTAAATAGATGATTTGAGTACTTAGATAATGGAGCCACATACTGCATTTATGGAACCGAAAACGACATGTGTGACTTTGATCTTGTGTTTAGAAACGACGTTGTAAGAATGAGTGCTGGAGAGTGTTAGCAACGGCTTTGATCTTCAACCATAATAAATAATATTTAATTGTGCTGCAGCTGCTTTTAGAAGATGATGTAGTGCTTTTGTGACACTCAGAAGTTTAGTGGATTTAGAAGGGAGTGTGAAAGCAGCAGTGAGCAAGGTGATGAGAGAAAATGAAATCTAGGGAATGAAAGAATGTAGGTCACATTGGAAGGAGTATAGTGTTAAAGCACCTGGATATTTGTGTGGGTGTGTGGGTTGGTGAGGTGGGTGTGTGGGTTGGTGAGGTGGGTGTGTGGGTTGGGGAGGTGGGTGTGTGGGTTGGGGAGGTGGGTGTGTGGGTTGGTGAAGAAAATCAGAGAATAGTGTAGCGACAGTGTGTGTGTGTGTGTGTGTGTGTGTGTGTGTGTGTGTGTGTGGTCACCTATTTGTGTTCACATCTTTGTGGTGGCAGGGGTCGAGTCTCAGCTCCTTGTCATGCCTCTTAGCTTGTTGATTGCCGGATTTATTCTTTTCAAGCCTCGTGGGTCCTGTCATACCTATTCTTAAAACTACGTATGGTGCCTGCCTCCACTATATCGTGAAGATTATACTATTTCCTAACCAACCTGAGGATGAAAACAATAATATTCCTTAATATCCCTGTCACTCATCTGTGTCACAGCCTCTCTAACAGCCTATCCCTGTCTCATCAATTGAGTCCTCTGAGTATTTTGCTAAACCTTATCCTCTTTATGCTCATGTACTTTTCCCTTTGCATGCAATGAGGTGGAGGAGGCTGGGCTTAGAAGATGCAGGGATATGGTTCTCGCAACACGCAACAACCGAAACACATCTGGTTATAATATCAGTAGCGCGGTGCCCCAGAAAGTGTGAAGCTGTGTTGTTGGTTTTCAGGTAAAGATGGTGGTGCTGGTTGCCAGAAATATCACAACCTGGAGCTCCGTGAACTGTCGCGAATTTATTGTGACACAAGCTAACAGTGTTTATACTTTACCCTCCTGACCTGTATGCTACAAATCTTAAGTGTGGCACGTTGTATACTGGCAAGCAGGTGGGTAAGCAGATGGGTGGGCAGACATGTTGGCTGGTAGGCAGACAGGTGGTCTTGAAGGAAGGCAGAAAAACAGTGAAGCAGGCAGGTGGGTTGGCACTCACCTCTAGAAACATTATCAAGAAACATCAGCCACTGTGTCTGAGTTTCCCCTTTATTTCCACCCAACACAGAGCACTCAAAAAAAGAGGAGGTTGGATTCGACCTAATGAGAACATAAGAACATAAGAAAGAAGGAACACTGTAACAGGCCTACTGACCCATGCGGAGCAGGTCCATGTCTCCCCCCCCCCGGATTAGCCCAATGACCCACCCACTCTGGTCACCTCCACTCAAGGAAGGAGCACGGCACCAGACCCAGCAGCACAAGCTAGTCAGGTCCAACTTACACCCACTCATGTATAACAACCAGTAAAGAGGCGGGGGCCAGGAGCTGTGACTCGATCCCTGCAACCACATGTAAGTTAGTACATATAGGGGGGTACACACAATATTTATGGTGGCATTACTCAGCACAAGGATCTGACTCCGTCATCGACCTGAATTACTGTACAACAGTGTTGTGTCTCTAACTCGCGCTGAATTAATGGACAGCTGGACTCCCTCCGTCCCTTGTTCCTCACTCTCCATATTCATCATTCCCTCCCTTGTTCCTCACTCTCCATACTATCATTCCCTCCCTTGTTCCTCACTCTCCATATTCATCATTCTCTCCCTTGTTCCTCACTCTCCATATTATCATTCCCTCCCTGTTCCTCACTCTCAATATTCATCATTCCCTCCCTTGTTCCTCACTCTCCATATTCATCATTCTCTCCCTTGTTCCTCACTCTCCATATTATCATTCCCTCCCTGTTCCTCACTCTCAATATTCATCATTCCCTCCCTTGTTCCTCACTCTCAATATTCATCATTCCCTCCCTTGTTCCTCACTCTCCATATTCATCATTCCCTCCCTTGTTCCTCACTCTCCATATTATCATTCCCTCCCTTGTTCCTCACTCTCCATGTTCATCATTCCCTCCCTTGTTCCTCACTCTCCATATTATCATTCCCTCCCTTGTTCCTCACTCTCCATATTATCATTCCCTCCCTTGTTCCTCACTCTCCATATTATCATTCCCTCCCTTGTTCCTCACTCTCAATATTCATCATTCCCTCCCTTGTTCCTCACTCTCAATATTCATCATTCCCTCCCTTGTTCCTCACTCTCAATATTCATCATTCCCTCCCTTGTTCCTCACTCTCAATATTCATCATTCCCTCCCTTGTTCCTCACTCTCCATATTCATCATTCCCTCCCTTGTTCCTCACTCTCCATATTCATCATTCCTTCCCTTGTGTGCCTCACTCTCCATATTCATCATTCCCTCCCTTGTTCCTCACTCTCCATATTCATCATTCCCTCCCTTGTGTGCCTCACTCTCCATATTCATCATTCTCTCCCTTGTTCCTCACTCTCCATATTATCATTCCCTCCCTGTTCCTCACTCTCAATATTCATCATTCCCTCCCTTGTTCCTCACTCTCAATATTCATCATTCCCTCCCTTGTTCCTCACTCTCCATATTATCATTCCCTCCCTGTTCCTCACTCTCAATATTCATCATTCCCTCCCTTGTTCCTCACTCTCAATATTCATCATTCCCTCCCTTGTGTGCCTCACTCTCCATATTCATCATTCCCTCCATTGTGTGTCTCACTCTCCATATTCATCATTCCCTCCCTTGTTCCTCACTCTCCATATTATCATTCCCTCCCTGTTCCTCACTCTCAATATTCATCATTCCCTCCCTTGTTCCTCACTCTCCATATTCATCATTCCCTCCCTTGTGTGCCTCACTCTCCATATTCATCATTCCCTCCCTTGTGTGTCTCACTCTCCATATTCATCATTCCCTCCCTTGTTCCTCACTCTCCATATTATCATTCCCTCCCTGTTCCTCACTCTCCATATTCATCATTCCCTCCCTTGTTCCTCACTCTCCATATTCATCATTCCCTCCCTTGTTCCTCACTCTCCATACTCATCATTCCCTCCCTTGTTCCTCACTCTCCATATTCATCATTCCCTCCCTTGTTCCTCACTCTCCATATTCATCATTCCCTCCCTTGTGTGCCTCACTCTCCATATTCATCATTCCCTCCCTTGTTCCTCACTCTCCATATTCATCATTCCCTCCCTTGTGTGCCTCACTCTCCATATTCATCATTCCCTCCCTTGTTCCTCACTCTCCATACTCATCATTCCCTCCCTTGTTCCTCACTCTCCATATTCATCATTCCCTCCCTTGTTCCTCACTCTCCATATTCATCATTCCCTCCCTTGTTCCTCACTCTCCATATTCATCATTCCCTCCCTTGTTCCTCACTCTCCATATTCATCATTCCCTCCCTTGTGTGCCTCACTCTCCATACTCATCATTCCCTCCCTTGTTCCTCACTCTCCATATTCATCATTCCCTCCCTTGTTCCTCACTCTCCATACTCATCATTCCCTCCCTTGTTCCTCACTCTCCATATTCATAATTCCCTCCCTTGTTCCTCACTCTCACTATTCATCATTCCCTCCCTTGTTCCTCACTCTCCATATTCATCATTCCCTCCCTTGTTCCTCAATCTCCATATGATCATTCCTTCCCTTGTTCCTCACTCTCACTATTCATCATTCCCTCCCTTGTTCCTCACTCTCCATATTCATCATTCCCTCCCTTGTTCCTCACTCTCCATATTCATCATTCCCTCCCTTGTTCCTCACTCTCCATATTCATCATTCCCTCCCTTGTTCCTCACTCTCACTATTCATCATTCCCTCCCTTGTTCCTCACTCTCCATATTCATCATTCCCTCCCTTGTTCCTCACTCTCCATATTCATCATTCCCTCCCTTGTTCCTCACTCTCACTATTCATCATTCCCTCCCTTGTTCCTCACTCTCCATATTCATCATTCCCTCCCTTGTTCCTCACTCTCCATATTCATCATTCCTTCCCTTGTTCCTCACTCTCACTATTCATCATTCCCTCCCTTGTTCCTCACTCTCCATATTCATCATTCCCTCCCTTGTTCCTCACTCTCCATATTCATCATTCCCTCCCTTGTTCCTCACTCTCCATATTCATCATTCCCTCCCTTGTTCCTCACTCTCACTATTCATCATTCCCTCCCTTGTTCCTCACTCTCCATATTCATCATTCCCTCCCTTGTTCCTCACTCTCCATATTCATCATTCCCTCCCTTGTTCCTCACTCTCACTATTCATCATTCCCTCCCTTGTTCCTCACTCTCCATATTCATCATTCCCTCCCTTGTTCCTCACTCTCCATATTCATCATTCCTTCCCTTGTTCCTCACTCTCACTATTCATCATTCCCTCCCTTGTTCCTCACTCTCCATATTCATCATTCCCTCCCTTGTTCCTCACTCTCCATATTCATCATTCCCTCCCTTGTTCCTCACTCTCACTATTCATCATTCCCTCCCTTGTTCCTCACTCTCCATATTCATCATTCCCTCCCTTGTTCCTCACTCTCCATATTCATCATTCCCTCCCTTGTTCCTCACTCTCCATATTCATCATTCCCTCCCTTGTTCCTCACTCTCCATATTCATCATTCCCTCCCTTGTTCCTCACTCTCCACTGACTAGTGTTTATTGCACCTTTATATTCGAGTTTTATAACTGTTTCAGTTTTTTCAAACATCTTTAGCACGTGATTGGATTTTGGATTTTACCGTCGAAGCGGTTTTTATTTTTTTCTAATACTTTTACATCATCAGCGAACTGGAGCACATCTGACTAACTCTTCTGGTATGTCATCCACTCATACAAAAAACAGCAATGGTCCCAATACTGACCCATGCAGAACCTCGTTTATTATTGTCCCATTCTGACACCTCAGAAAATCACTCTGTCTCATTAAGTACTCTGATTCACAGTAGTGTATTCCTTGTTAGGTAAGACACATATGCAACAGTTAGGTATCTTTATTTCGAAACGTTTCGCCAACACAGTAGGCTTCTTCAGTCGAGTACAGAAAAGTTGATAGAAGCAGAAGATTCTTGAAGACGATGTAATCAGTCCATCACCCTTGAAGTTTTGAGGTGGTCAGTCCCTCAGTCTGGAGAAGAGCATTGTTCCATAGTCTGAAACAATATGGAATTGAAGTGACAGGATGGAGCCTTATATACCGCCAGGAGGTGAGATGTAGGCCACTATAAGAGGTAAGAATGTAGTCGTTGGAAGGTCAGGTCCCTCTCAAATCCAGCCATTCTCACTAGTAGAAGTTGAAGGGTGATGGACTGATTACATCAAATTCAAGAATCTTCTGCTTCTATCAACTTTTCTGTACTCGACTGAAGAAGCCTACTGTGTAGGCGAAACGTTTCGAAATAAAGATACCTAACTGTTGCATATGTGTCTTACCTAACAACCTGTCGGTATTTTATACCATTTTAATGTTCAGTGCATTCCTTGTTAGTTCTGACTGTTCCTCAGAATTTTATCCCAGTCACTACAGACGTACATTATCGATAACATCATCTCGCAGTCCGCCTACACCTTGCCCTCTTGCTCTCACCGTTGCCACATTACAGTTCCTCTTTCAGAGACTTCCATCAGGTTTATGAGGCAAGAGTTGCCATCTGTTAACTTGTGCTGGCTATTATTATTTTTTTAAATCACTTCTTTTCAAGTGCCCCGCCACTGTCTTGATTATTTTCTCTCTTACCTTCCATAGAATACTTGTCAGTGATGGTGGTTTGTAGCTCAACGCTCGCCCTGTCTCATTTTTTCTCGACATTACGACTACTATTACTGTCGTCCAGATTTCTTTTGATATCTAGTTTCCATTCTTCCCTCAGTGTTTAATTCCAAAAGGTATTCAAATTGAATTTGTGTATGTGTACTAGGTGTGTGTATATGTGTAGTTGTGTGTGTCCGTGTGTGGGTACCAAGTTATATTTAACTAGCTGTGTTTGAAGGGGTGAGGGGGGTCGAGTCATAGCTCCTGGCCCTCTTTAATACCACCCTGCTTTACTGATTCCTGGCCCCATGGGCCTTACGTTACATCCTCACACCACGAATGATAAGCACCCAAATTCGGACGGTAATCCGAGGAACGGAAGAGTAATTCCAGTTTCTTTTATCAGAAATACTCCACCATTGATGGCTTCCCCTGATGACTTAAACATTGATAATATCCTACAACAGTATAAGAATTGAGGTCTGGCATATGTCTCCTGTACTGTACTGACCGGCAGGAGAATGATCCAAAACACGACGTTTAAGAGAGGAATTTTATGACGACATTTCGATCCATCCTGGACCATTGTCAATTCACACAGCTGTGACTTGGCAATAGTCCAGAACGGACCGAAACGTTGTCATTAGTTTCTTCTAAGTGCGGGTTGTCGCTGAAGTGTTTCAACCCCGGTACTGTGACTTTTGTTTTATTCAAGGTGGAGAGAGGAAGGTTATGGAGTGGGAGAGAGGACGAGTGGGCAAGATAAACTGTGAGAGGGAGGAAGAGTGGGCAAGATAAACTGTGAGAGGGAGGAAGAGTGGGCAAGATAAACTGTGAGAGGGAGGAAGAGTGGGCAAGATAAACTGTGAGAGGGAGGACGAGTGGGCAAGATAAACTGTGAGAGAGAGGACGAGTGGGCAAGGTAAACTGTGAGAGGGAGGAAGAGTGGGCAAGATAAACTGTGAGAGGGAGGAAGAGTGGGCAAGATAAACTGTGAGAGGGAGGAAGAGTGGGCAAGATAAACTGTGAGAGGGAGGAAGAGTGGGCAAGATAAACTGTGAGAGGGAGGAAGAGTGGGCAAGATAAACTGTGAGAGGGAGGACGAGTGGGCAAGATAAACTGTGAGAGGGAGGAAGAGTGGGCAAGATAAACTGTGAGAGGGAGGAAGAGTGGGCAAGATAAACTGTGAGAGGGAGGAAGAGTGGGCAAGATAAACTGTGAGAGGGAGGACGAGTGGGCAAGATAAACTGTGAGAGGGAGGAAGAGTGGGCAAGATAAACTGTGAGAGGGAGGAAGAGTGGGCAAGATAAACTGTGAGAGGGAGGACGAGTGGGCAAGATAAACTGTGAGAGGGAGGAAGAGTGGGCAAGATAAACTGTGAGAGGGAGGAAGAGTGGGCAAGATAAATTGTGAGAGGGAGGAAGAGTGGGCAAGATAAATTGTGAGAGGGAGGAAGAGTGGGCAAGATAAACTGTGAGAGGGAGGAAGGAAGAGAGGCAGACAGATGAAGATGGACAGGGAGAGAAAAAAAATAAGGGGGGAAATATATGATAAGAGGGAGAAGCCTTGAGTAAACATTAAGACTGCAGGTGGGTAGCATCACCACACACACCCGTGTGCACAGCTTGTGCCTGACCAACCAACTAACATTAACACAGAACAGCCATGAGTGATACTCTCTCTCTCTCTCATATATATATATATATATATATATATATATATATATATATATATATATATATATATATATATATATATATATTATATATATATATTATATATATATATTATATATATATATATTATATATATATTATATATATATATATTATATATATATTATATATATATATTATATATATATATTATATATATATATATATTATATATATATATTATATATATATATATTATATATATATATTATATATATATATATTATATATATATATATATTATATATATATATTATATATATATATATATTATATATATATATATATTATATATATATATTATATATATATATATATTATATATATATATATATTATATATATATATATTATATATATATATATTATATATATATATATATATATATATATATATACATACATATACATATGCACATATATATATATATATATATATATATATATATATATATGTCGTGCCGAATAGGCAGAACTTGCGATCTTGGCTTAAATAGCAACGCTCATCATGCCATATATGACAAGTGAAAATTTGTGTATGCAATAATTTCACCAAAATCATTCTGAACCTAACGAAAAAAATATATTTCACTGTGTTTGTTAAGTATTAAATTATTGTAAACAAATCTAAAATATATTTAGTTGGGTTAGGCTAAAATAAATTGCGCTTGTTATAATAAGGTTAGGTAAGTTTTCTAAGATTCTTTTGGAGCAAAATTATAAATTTTTACATTAACATTAATGAAAAAAATATATCTTTAAACGTATAAGAGAAAATTTTAGAAAGGACTTAATTTTAAATGAGTTCTTGCTAATTGACCAGTTTTACATATTCGGCACGACATATATATATATATATATATATATATATATATATATAACGTGCAATTAGCAAGAACTTATTTAAAATTAAGTCCTTTCTAAAATTTTCTCTTATACGTTTAAGGATACTTTTTTTCAATTATGTTAATGTAAAAATTAATAATTTTGTACGAAAAGAACCTTAGAAAACCTACCTAACCTTATTATAACAAGCGCAATTTAATTTAGTCTAAGCCTTATTCGGCAAGAAGAGCATTGCTATATAAGCCAAAATAGCAAGTTTTACCTATTCGGCACGATATATATATATATATTGTATTCGTAATTTATAAGCATGATTTCCATGATAAAAGTGGATTGAAAACGATTTGAGTCGAGTTGGATTTAATTCCACTTCTCCATAAAGTGAGATTATGGTGACAAGGCGACATTAAAATTAAGGACAATCTTCATGAAAAGTAAACGAGATGATTGGTAGTCGTCACCATTCATAATGCAAACTAACAATGCAACTTCTGAAAACCTCCAATTTTGGGTTACATAATAGGAGGAAGTGCTTGAGTGTCAGCCTTCTGCGTACCCCGTGGTCTGGTGGCTAGAACTATCACTTCACACGGCCAGGGTCTGGGTTCGATTCCCAGCGAAGGTAGAAACATTGGGCGTGTTTCTTTACACCGGTTATCTATGTTCACCCATCAATAACATGGGTACCTGGGAGTTGGTCGACTGGTGTGGGTCGCATCCTGGGACAAGGACCTAATTTGCCCAAAATGCTCTGCATAACAAGCAGCTTTCAATATAGTAATATGTCTTGATGTCAGCTAGGTACAACTGTATACCTTGTACATGTACTTGTAGTAAATAAAGATTATTATTATTATTATTATTATTATTATTATTATTATTATTATTATTATTGCTACCGGGTGTAAGCCAAGTCTCGGTTATTACGCCGTGGAAAAATGGAGGGAATATAATGATCAGAGTACACGACAAACTCATTCCGCTCAACAGAATGTAAGTCAAACGTGAGAGACCAGGGAGTGATCATGTCAGAAGATCTCACGTTCAAGGAGCAGAGCAACGTTATTATCGCAGCTGGAAAGAAACTAATAGGTTGGATAACTAGAACCTTCAAAACAAGGGACGCCAAGCCGAACTTGATTACCTCCCAATTGCCTGAGTTGTATGACCCCTGTGGATTTAGTGCTCCATCGATATAATTCGAATGAAAACAAGATGCATTTCGGTCGCTGCATGATCCGATAAAAGTATTCCCGTAATGCATTCCCCCAGCTCCCTGGACGCCACTATTTGCAAAAGGCATAGTGCAGAGTGCGGCACAAGCCTGTAATGCAGATAAATATTAATGTTAAAGAATTTAATTGAAACAACCTGTGTATGAGACACCTGGAGGATGACTACTTTCCTGATCCTCCAAATTAATATACAACATTTTGCAACCTTTCAATATAAATTAATATATAACATTTTGGAACCTTTCAATATAAATTAAATAATTTTTAACTTTCTGACAAACTCGAGTACAATGGAAAATAGAAAGTAATCGTCCTTACCCTGATGCCATCACCAACAAGCTGGTTGTTTGCTCCAGTGTAGTGTGTGTTTGTTGCCCCAGTGTAGTCCGTGGGTTGCTTGCTCCAGTGTAGCGTGTGTGGGTTGCTTGCTCCAGTGTAGCGTGTGTGGGTTGCTTGCTCCAGTGTAGCGTGTGTGGGTTGCTTGCTCCAGTGTAGTGTGTGTGGGTTGCTTGCTCCAGTGTAGCGTGTGTGGGTTGCTTGCTCCAGTGTAGTGTGTGTGGGTTGCTTGTTCCGTTGTAGCGTGTGTGGGTTGCTTGCTCCAGTGTAGTGTGTGTGGGTTGCTTGTTCCAGTGTAGCGTGTGTGGGTTGCTTGCTCCAGTGTAGCGTGTGTGGGTTGCTTGCTCCAGTGTAGTGTGTGTGGGTTGCTTGCTCCAGTGTAGCGTGTGTGGGTTGCTTGCTCCAGTGTAGTGTGTGTGGGTTGCTTGCTCCAGTGTAGTGTGTGTGGGTTGCTTGCTCCAGTGTAGCGTGTGTGGGTTGCTTGCTCCAGTGTAGTGTGTGTGGGTTGCTTGTTCCGTTGTAGCGTGTGTGGGTTGCTTGCTCCAGTGTAGTGTGTGTGGGTTGCTTGTTCCAGTGTAGCGTGTGTGGGTTGCTTGTTCCAGTGTAGCGTGTGTGGGTTGCTTGCTCCAGTGTAGCGTGTGTGGGTTGCTTGTTCCAGTGTAGCGTGTGTGGGTTGCTTGCTCCAGTGTAGCGTGTGTGGGTTGCTTGTTCCAGTGTAGCGTGTGTGGGTTGCTTGTTCCAGTGTAGCGTGTGTGGGTTGCTTGTTCCAGTGTAGCGTGTGTGGGTTGCTTGTTCCAGTGTAGCGTGTGTGGGTTGCTTGTTCCAGTGTAGCGTGTGTGGGTTGCTTGCTCCAGTGTAGTGTGTGTGGGTTGCTTGTTCCAGTGTAGCGTGTGTGGGTTGCTTGCTCCAGTGTAGCGTGTGTGGGTTGCTTGTTCCAGTGTAGCGTGTGTGGGTTGCTTTCTCCAGTGTAGCGTGTGTGGGTTGCTTGCTCCAGTGTAGCGTGTGCGGGTTGCTTGCTCCAGTGTAGTGTGTGTGGGTTGCTTGTTCCAGTGTAGCGTGTGTGGGTTGCTTGCTCCAGTGTAGCGTGTGTGGGTTGCTTGTTCCAGTGTAGCGTGTGTGGGTTGCTTTCTCCAGTGTAGCGTGTGTGGGTTGCTTGCTCCAGTGTAGCGTGTGCGGGTTGCTTGCTCCAGTGTAGTGTGTGTGGGTTGCTTGTTCCAGTGTAGCGTGTGTGGGTTGCTTGTTCCAGTGTAGCGTGTGTGGGTTGCTTGTTCCAGTGTAGCGTGTGTGGGTTGCTTGCTCCAGTGTAGCGTGTGTGGGTTGCTTGTTCCAGTGTAGCGTGTGTGGGTTGCTTGCTCCAGTGTAGCGTGTGTGGGTTGCTTGCTCCAGCGTAGCGCGTGTGGGTTGCTTGCTCCAGTGTAGCGTGTATGGGTTGCTTGCTCCAGTGTAGCGTGTGTGGGTTGCTTTCTCCAGTGTAGCGTGTGTGGGTTGCTTGCTCCAGTGTAGCGTGTGTGGGTTGCTTGCTCCAGTGTAGCGTGTGTGGGTTGCTTGCTCCAGTGTAGCGTGTGTGGGTTGCTTGCTCCAGTGTAGCGTGTGTGGGTTGCTTGCTCCAGTGTAGCGTGTGTGGGTTGCTTGCTCCAGTGTAGCGTGTGTGGGTTGCTTGCTCCAGTGTAGCGTGTGTGGGTTGCTTGCTCCAGTGTAGCGTGTGTGGGTTGCTTGCCCCAGTGTAGCGTGTGTGGGTTGCTTGCCCCAGTGTTGCGTGTGTGGGTTGCTTGCTCCAGTGTAGCGTGTGTGGGTTGCTTGCTCCAGTGTAGCGTGTGTGGGTTGTTTGCTCCAGTGTAGCGTGTGTGGGTTGCTTGCTCCAGTGTAGCGTGTGTGGGTTGCTTGCTCCAGTGTAGCGTGTGTGGGTTGCTTGCTCCAGTGTAGCGTGTGTGGGTTGCTTGCTCCAGTGATTCATTCTCATTAAGTAGTCAAGAAGAGCTTCCCTGTCTCTTCCGTCGCTCAAGACAGTGGCGTCTTGTCCTCTCGGTGGCGGTGAAGGGCTCTTGAGTCGAGGAACTTGGATCTTCCCTCCCGCTCCTTGGATTAAACCTGATGTGTCTACCATTACCCAGGAGCTGTGTGATCCATACGGCTTTAGTTTTCCCATCAGTCTTGTAATATCTCCCACAAGCTGGAAGGAGTCTTAAGATAGTGTCAACATTAGTGACTTTTATCACTGTCTTTTATTGTCATGGTACTGTGACTTTTGTTACTGTCATGGTACTACGACTTTTCTTACAGTCATGGTACTATGACTTTTGTTAGTCATGGTACTATGACTTTTGTTAGTCATGGTACTATGACTTTTGTTAATCATGGTACTATGACTTTTGTTAGTCATGGTACTATGACTTTTCTTGCAGTCATGGTACTATGACTTTTCTTACAGTCATGGTACTATGACTTTTGTTAGTCATGGTACTATGACTTTTCTTACAGTCATGGTACTATGACTTTTCTTACAGTCATGGTACTATGACTTTCCTTAGTCATGGTACTATGGCTTTTGTTAGTCATGGTACTATGACTTTTGTTAGTCATGGTACTATGACTTTTGTTAGTCATGGTACTATGACTTTTGTTAGTCATGGTACTATGACTTTTCTTAGTCATGGTACTATGACTTTTCTTAGTCATGGTACTATGACTTTTCTTAGTCATGGTACTATGGCTTTTGTTAGTCATGGTACTATGACTTTTGTTACAGTCATGGTACTATGACTTTTCTTACAGTCGTGGTACTATGGCTTTTGTTAGTCATGGTACTGTGACTTTTATTACAGTCATGGTACTATGACTGTTGTTAGTCACGGTACTATGATTACTATTCACATGGTTATAATTTTACGTTCGCATCTTTTAACAAAGATAAATATAACATCTTCAGACATAATTGCTCAGCAGATTACATATATAGTGAGACAACAGATTAGATTTTGCTCCTTTAAATCTAGTTTGTCAGTACACTGTTTCTCTCTGCTTGTTCAGTTCCTCTTTTTAACATCGTCTCATATTTTGCCTACTACTGTGGTTAGTGAGTGAGAATATGAGGAGTGAGGGAGATAGTGAGATAAATGGGGATGACAAAATATAGAATGGGACAGAATTGAAGGAAGTGGCCAGGGGGGAAGGGGGACAATGACCCCTATAAGCCACTCTCAAAGAATTTATTTTTCAAGTTAATGTAAAAAAGAAAATCCTCTCGATTTTTTGTATCGTTACTCATGAACTGTTGCTACTGCTATAAAAAAAAAATAGGCATTTCTAGATATTCAAAACCTCAAGAATTTCTCTCCCTCGTGGATTCGCCTTTTTAAAGGATTCATTTTATTTAGCAAAATCGGATATATCAACGATGTGCTGTTACTCTATACTGTGATAGTCACACAGCAGCAGCAAAAACAAGCCTTTTTCCCCTGTTATATTTCGTCACTCAAAATGCGTTACATAATAATAATAATAATAATAATAATAATAATAATAATAATTGTATTTCTACAAGTACATGTCAGAGGTATACAGACCATAGCTGACATCACTGACATACTACCATATAGAAAGCCTCTTGTTATGCTGAGCATTACGGGAAAATTAGGTTAATTTTGTCCCTAGGATGCGACCCACACCAGTCGACTAACACCCAGGTACCTATTTACTGCTAGGTGAACAGGAACAACAGGTGTCTTCAGGAAAGACACCCTAATGTTTCGTAGTGTTGAAATGCGTCATTCTGAGCTGGCAGACTTCAGTAAGACAATGAGGATATCGTCAAGGATTCCACTGAAGGTTCATCAGCTACGACAGCTTCTGTTCAGAGTTCTCGTGCCAGCAGAACTGGAGTTACTATCACATGGGAAGTGTCATCTCTCAGGATGGACTCTCACACACACGGGAGAAATGAACCCATATAAATTATGTATATTGTTGATTAAATATATTAGGTGAGGGATGTGGTTGTGGGGGGAGGGAGGGGGAGGAGGGGGTGCCTGAGGTGAGGGATTAGGCAATGGGAGGGGTAACAGGATGGGCGTGACGACCCCCCACCCAACCACCCACCAAACCCACAGTGGGGGAGGAAGTGTGGGCGACATAAATGCTAGCAAGCACTTCACCCCCCCCCTCCCATGTGCCCTCCCCCACCCATGTGTCCCCAACACCCTACCCCTCCTCTCCTGTCCCACTCTCACCCCCCACAACCCTTCCTTCCCTCCCTTCCTCATATCCCCCCCTCCCACACACCCTTCTCTTCCCTTCCACTCACACCAACAACCAGCGTCATCTCAAACATAATTTGAGTTCATAAAAACATGCAAAACACTGTGAGACATGACTGATGTGTGAGCCAGTGTGACCTCCCCTCCATTCTGACCAGCCAGGCTGTTGCTGACCACATGTACCAACATTCTAATGTTAGACACAGAGAATGTTTATAATTGCTGTTTGTGTGTTTTTACTAACTGTAAAATGTTTGTATGGGTGGACCAGTATATGGGGTGGACCAGTATATGGGGTGGACCAGTATATGGGGTGGACCAGTGTACGAGATGGCCCAATGTACGAAATGGACCAGTGCAAGGGGTGGACCAGTGTATGGGGTGGACCATGCACAGGGTGGACCAGTGTATGGGGTGGACCGGTGCACGGGGTGGACTAGTGTATGGAGTGGACCGGTGCACGGGGTGGACTAGTGTATGGGGTGGACCAGTGCACGGGGTGGCCCAGTGCATGGGGTGGCCCAGTGCACGGGGTGGCCCAGTAAGCCAACAGAAAGAAAAAACTCCATGAGAGATGTTTATCATAAGATGACCCTCAAAAGTTGTGCCTACAACCGCTGTGCGGACCAGTCCCTGGACCAGTCCCTGGACCTGTCCCTGGACCAGTCCCTGGGCCAGTCGCTGGACCAGTCCCTGGACCAGTCCCTGGACCAGTCCCTGGACCAGTCCCTGGACCCATTATGTGCATCTGGAATCCCCTGACTACCACCCACAGGATGGGTACGGGTTGCGGGGGCGTAGCAAGGCAGTGTGTCTAAAGACCCATGAAGACCTAACCAGGGGAAGATCTCTGTCAAATGACCACAGTCTCCACTGAGCGAATCATCGCTAATTAAAAGCCCGCATCACCAGGCATTTCCACATTTTACACAAACAAGATGCCCTTTCTCCCTAATTCTCTCTTCCTCCCACAGTCCTCTTGTCTCCTCCCACTGTCCTCTTGTCTCCTCCCACCCCCTCTTCCCTTAAACCCTTGACATTCGTTGGTCAAGAGGAGGGATCAGCGGCAAGAGATAAGGGGCGGTAGGATCAGTAGGTCAGGATAGTGACTTCCCTGCAGTCGTGTGGCTCCAGCCACACGACTGCAGGGAGAGTTTATATATATATATATATATATATATATATATATATATATATATATATATATATATATATATATATATATACTTCCATGGGGAAGTGGAACAGAATTCTTCCTCCGTAAGCCATGCGTGTCGTAAGAGGCAACTAAAATGCCGGGAGCAAGAGGCTAGTAACCCCTTCTCCTGTATATATTACTAAATATAAAATGAGAAACTTTCGTTTTTCCTTTTGGGCCACCCTGCCTGGGTGGGATACGGCCGGTGTGTTGAAAGACAGAAAGATACATTTATATATAAGGGAGACAGTACCATCACGTCCTGATAAACAGTGACATCACGTCCTGATAAACAGTGACATCACGTCCTGATAAACAGTGACATCACGTCCTGATAAACAGTGACATCACGTCCTGATAAACAGTGACATCACGTCCTGATAAACAGTGACATCACGTCCTGGTAAACAGTGACATCACGTCCTGATAAACAGTGACATCACGTCCTGATAAACAGTGACATCATGTCCTGGTAAACATTACCAGTATTTCCAACATTGTGAGTGTATGTTACCTGAGTGACGTGAGTACCTGAAAAAAAGTCATACCACGGGTGGGGTTAGAACCCGCGATCAGAGAGTCATAAAACTTTAGACCGACGCGTTAGCCACTGGGCCAGTTGGCTACAATAAGATTCATCTAACTAAGTATATTTCTACACCATAGGAAGGTTAGCATAGGCACCACTGTGTCCACAAATGCAAGTTTATACAGACGAATCTCCCGCCAGCGTGGCCGTGACGAACTCTAG
The DNA here is from genome assembly GCF_038502225.1 of Cherax quadricarinatus. NCBI lineage: Eukaryota > Metazoa > Arthropoda > Malacostraca > Decapoda > Parastacidae > Cherax > Cherax quadricarinatus. The sequence goes on from NC_091343.1 coordinate 24,213,562, forward strand.
CTCAAGTTCCCTCAAAGAAAACAAACCATACCACGGGCGGGATAGAACCCGCGGTCAGAGAACTAATCTTCCTATGGTGTATAAATATACCTAGTTTAATAAATCTTATTGTAGCCATCTGGGCCAGTGGCTAACGCGTCGGTCTGGAGTTTAATGACTCTGACCGCGGGTTCTATCGGTTGTATAGTTTCTTTGCAATCGTGTCATTACGATATCGGGAGTACCTGTTACATGCCTGCTGTTCTCCTGCCTCCCCTCCCCCTCCCCGTCTTCCCCTCCAACGCTTCCCCCCTCCACTACCTCCCCCTCCCCCCTGCCACACCCCGGCACTAAGTGCCTTAAGTACACTTCATAGTGTACCGTGTAAGTACTCAACTGTGGCATTATCTTGACCCGAGCCTCCAAAGTGGCCACATCCTCTGCTCGTCACCGTAGTCACCTTGCTTGTCGTTCCTGTCTACCTTGTCACAGTGCTCGTTATCACAGTCGTCGTTGCTTGTCGTTCCTGTCCACCTGGTCACACTACTCGTGATCGTCGTCCTAGTTATCGTTAAATTAGACACATGTGCAACTCTTGGGTATCTTTATTGAGGAAACGTTTCGCCACACAGTGGCTTCATCAGTCTATACAAAGGATAAACTTGAAGAACAGGAGGAGAATGAGGTAATCAGTCCCTCAGCCTTGAGTCGATGTGGTCAGTCCATCAATCTTGATGGACTGACTGCACATGTGTCTAATTTAACAGCATGTCGGTTCTTTGAACTATTCATCTACAGTCCTAGTTATCGTTGTGCCGTTGAGTTAATTAACTGACTCAAAATAGTGTTTTCCTGGAATATAATATCGTTGTTGTACCGGTAGCAGCAGCGTTAATGTGTAGAGCGCTGTGTCTGCCTTCCAGGAGGTTGTTCCAGGGGTCAGCGCCCCCCGCGGCCCGGTCCATAACCAGGCAGTGTGCTCTGGAGAGCCACAGTGAACGACTGTAAATGTCAGAGATAAACCACGAGGGGACTGATCCCCCGTGGAGACGTGTATACATTCCCAGCACGTCACACACTGAGCCATGTTGGTTGCAAGTTTTAAACTGAGTGGCAACGTGTCTTATGCAGGCCATGTTTGCAAGCCTCACCACTTGCAACACCAACTACGGCTGCTGTTGCTCTCGAATTTAGGGGCTACCACGGCTTGTGCAATATGTAAAAACACGAGAGCTTGTGCTGTAAGGCTTATGACCTGTGCTGTAAGACCTATGACATGTGCTGTAAGATATATGACATGTGCTGTAAGACCTATGACATGTGCTGTACGACCTATGGCATGTGCTGTAAGATATATAACATGTGCTGTAAGACCTATGACATGTGCTGTACGACCTATGGCATGTGCTGTAAGACCTATGACATGTGCTGTAAGACCTATGACATGTGCTGTAAGACCTATGACATGTACTGTAAGGTTTATGACATGTGCTGTAAGACCTATGGCATGTGCTGTAAGGTTTATGACATGTGCTGTAAGACCTATGACATGTGCTGTAAGATCTATGACATGTGCTGTAAGACCTATGACATGTGCTGTAAGATCTATGACATGTGCTGTAAGGTTTATGACATGTGCTGTAAGATCTATGACATGTGCTGTAAGACCTATGACATGTGCTGTAAGACCTATGACATGTGCTGTAAGACCTATGATATGTGCTGTAAGACCTATGACATGTGCTGTAAGATCTATGACATGTGCTGTAAGACCTATGACATGTGCTGTAAGATCTATGACATGTGCTGTACGACCTATGGCATGTGCTGTAAGATCTATGACATGTGCTGTAAGACCTGACATGTGCTGTACGACCTATGGCATGTGCTGTAAGATCTATGACATGTGCTGTAAGACCTGACATGTGCTGTAAGACCTATGGCATGTGCTGTAAGACCTATGACATGTAAGACCTCTGTGACAGGTCTTACAGGCATATGACGTGCTGGAAGACCTCTGACATGTGCTGTATGTAAGAGGTACTGTTTAACTTTGGTGTATAAGTATTTGGAGAACAGGTTAGACTGACATGGTCAGAAGAGCTACCAAAATACGGTGAGGATGGGGAGGAGAGGAGAGGGGAGGGAAGAAAGATGGGCACTTGTTTACGACCACAGTGTTAAGTGTTAAACTGGGTTAAAAATCAAACATTGGCTTCTAATAGAATTCCTGGGAGATTCAAAGTTGTTATTCTGTAATCACGATATTATTTCTAATGCTTAACATGTAGGTTATATACGGAGAGGTGCCAGACACGTCTCTCCGTGTACGTACATAGCCTTTCCAATGTTTACCTGGAGGGGATTCCGGGGGTCAACGCCCCCGCGGCCCGGTCTGTGACCAGGCCTTATGGAGGATCAGGGCCTGATCAACCAGGCTGTTACTGTTGACCGCACGCAAACCGACGTAGGAACCGCAGCCCGGCTAGTCAGGTACTGACTTCAGGTACCTGGCCAAGAATGGTAGTAGGGTATTTGCGTTCTGGAAGATCGTGTCCCGGTCAAACTCGTCCTGGTCGTTTGCGTATGCCTTGGCGTGTAGCATGCGCTACACGTTTGATCCAAGGCAGCCAGCTTTCAGGGAGAAGGCTTACAGCTTTTCATCTCATCCCCTGCATGCATCAGCCTTACTAGAGATTTGAACAATGCAAGGAATTCGCGAGAGCAGGCGAAATATACACAAAGCTGTAAGCCTTCTCCCTGAAAGCTGGCTGCCTTGGATCAAACGTGTAGCGCAAGCTACACGCCAAGGTATTGTCCAGTGTGGGTAGATTGGTAAAGCACTGCGTACCTTGTCCTAAGGTTCGTAGGTTCGAGTCTCCTTCAGCCAGAGATCAGTGTTTGTGTATATTTCGCCTGCTCTTGTGAATTCCTATATATATATATATATATATATATATATATATATATATATATATATATATATATATATATATATATATATATATATATATGAAATATACAAATATTCGGACGCAAGTGTCTTGGACGCAAAAAAACGGACGAAAATGTCCAGGAAGGCCAGTGATCAGGACGTATTTGTCCGGGATACAGTTGTCCGGGATAGAGTTGACCGGGATACAGTTGACCGGGATACAGTTGACCGGGATACAGTTGACCGGGATACAGTTGACCGGGATACAGTTGACCGGGATACAGTTGACCGGGATACAGTTGACCGGGATACAGTTGTCCGGGATAAACTTGTCACCTCTGAGAATTTTCTATAATACTTATTTTAAGGAATAAATTATTATTGTTATTGTAGGTAACATTCAGCCTTAATGACTCTCGTGTAGTCAACAGCCTCTAAACCTGATAAACCAGTCAATGTCTGACATAAACCAACGTTACATAAAACTTCTTTTGCAAAATATTTGGCCAATTTATTAATCATTTGTAATATTTAAGATTTGATCTATAAGGCTTTAACATTAATTAGTTTCTCTCTAATATTTGAACTTCACTGTATGTTTTTGGTGTCCACGTGAATGTTTTTTTGGGATTTGACGAACTGTTGGAGTGCGAGGTAGTATTTGGGAATGGATTCAGGGCAGTTGGTTAGCCGGACTTGAGTCCTGGAGGTGGGAGGTACAGTGCCTGCACTCTGAAGGAGGGGTGGGGGTTATTTACTGTCTGGAGGGGCATCTGAACTGTAGAATCGGATTCTGGCAAGACAGTGATAGAGTGAATGATGGTGAAAGTGTTTCTTCTTCTTCGGATCACTCTACCTCGGTGGGAGACGGCCGATGTGTTAATAAAAATTAATGGCGACAGTGTTTCGGTACAATGTTTGCTTTAATTATCCTGTTACTGAGACAGAGATTATTATAATCATGGGGAGCGCTAAGCCCGTAGGATTATACAGCGCATGTGAGGGGCGATGGAAAGTATTGAGGCTCAATTCAGGGAACCAGAGCACAGATCCAATTCCGTAGATCAAGAGCCCCTCACCAGCGTCAAGGAACCTCCCCTGAGGGAACTGAGACGGAATATTTACTCTTTAAGAGGCTTGGTACTGTAAGTTCCACTTCCCTACGTCACAAAGAAGACTGAGTGAGTGATTATCCTGGCCAACACCTCATTACTGGATAACCTGACTTCTAGGGGCTTCCTCCTTCCTTCCTTCCTTCCCTTCTTCCATCCTTATGAAATGGTCCATGCAGGAAGATGGTAACAGTAACTCCAGCTCTGCTGGTCACGAAAACTGATGTGTGTGTGTGTTTATTACATTATATATATATATATATATATATATATATATATATATATATATATATATATATATATATATATATATATATATATATATATATATATATATATATATATATATATACCCCAGTTGGCGGTCTCTCATGCGCTGTTACTTGACAAATATCTTACCGTGTTTCACGGTGTCTTCATAAACATTACAATAACAAGAGAGTGATTATCTCTGGTGTTGTGTAGGGTTGTTAAGGTGACGACGAGGGTAGTTATTTGCCTGATGGTGTAATTGTACCCATCACTTGCTGCCGTTGTTCTCCCCTGATGTTTGTGCACGCAGCGAGGTAGAGAGGAAGTAGGAGAGGTAGATGGAGGAAGGAAGGGAGAGAGACGGGAGAATATCGTGCAAGAGGAACAAGTAGGGATGAGAGAGGAATGCTGATGATAAGAAACGGTGGAGAGAGAGAGAGAGAGAGAGAGAGAGAGAGAGAGAGAGAGAGAGAGAGAGAGAGAGAGCCAATAGCCAATAGTTATTTCTGTGGCAGAGTCGATAAATTGTAATGCGTGTGAAAACTAACGTCTTGTGTGCATGCCAGGATACTTATCCACTCATTATCACATCAAAAATCATTCACCTTCAGATTTTGACGTTGGTTTTTCTTAGCCTCCTTGTTGAAAGACGCATCACCGCTGGTTTTTGTATAATTTGCATATTTGTGGTTTAAATAAAACTTCTTAAACGCATTCTGAACCTAACTTAACTACAACAGTTTTATTTTCAGTTAGAATGAGGAAACTAGAAAGCCAAGAAACTGACGTTTAACACTACGTTAGAAAAATGACGTAGTTATACTATAATTATTCGTATTAATGTACCAGTTCATTGTCATATCTGAAGACCCGGTCTTGTACTGTGACCTAGTCTTGTACTGTGACCTGGTCTTGTACTGTGACCTGGTCTTGTACTGTGACCTGGTCTTGTACTGTGACCTAGTCTTAGACTGTGACCTGGTCTTGTACTGTGACCTGGTCTTGTACTGTGACCTGGTCTTGTACTGTGACCTGGTCTTAGACTGTGACCTGGTCTTGTACTGTGATCTGGTCTTGTACTGTTACCTGGTCTTGTACTGTGACCTGGTCTTGTACTGTGACCTGGTCTTAGACTGTGACCTGGTCTTAGACTGTGACCTGGTCTTGTACTGTGACCTGGTCTTGTACTGTGACCTGGTCTTAGACTGTGACCTGGTCTTAGACTGTGACCTGGTCTTGTACTGTGACCTGGTCTGGGACCGGGCCACGGGAGCGGTGACCTCCGGAATTTACTCCAGATAGATAAACCTTACTTCATGCGTCACACTGCGTCACACTGCGTCATACTGGTGACGCAGTGTAACGCAGTATACCAGAAGGACTTTTATAATACGTTTTGGCAACACTGTGGGCGAAACCTCGTATCACTTGAGGTTTTTCCCTTCTTAAAACGTTTTGAATTAAGACTTGTGTAGCAGAGTATCTCGTGGCAAATCTGCACAATGACATAATTGCAAGTTAGTGCAAGGGTGCAGGGAGCATGTGCAGGGAGCATGTGCAGGGAGCATGTGCAGGGAGCATGTGCAGGGAGCATGTGCAGGGAGCATGTGCAGGGAGCATGTGCAGGGAGCATGTGTAGGGAAGCATGTGCAGGGAGCATGTGCAGGGAGCATGTGCAGGGAGCATGTGCAGGGAGCATGTGCAGGGAGCATGTGTAGGGAAGCATGTGCAGGGAGCATGTGCAGGGAGCATGTGCAGGGAGCATGTGCAGGGAGCATGTGGAAATAAATGGTATAAAATACCGACACAATGGCAATATAAACACATTATACTGCATTTGTGTTTATATTGCCGCAGGGAGCATGTGCAGGGAGCATGTGCAGGGAGCATGTGCAGGGAGCATGTGCAGGGAGCATGTGTAGGGAAGCATGTGCAGGGAGCATGTGCAGGGAGCATGTGCAGGGAGCATGTGCAGGGAAGCATGTGCAGGGAGCATGTGTAGGGAAGCATGTGCAGGGAGCATGTGCAGGGAACATGTGCAGGGAGCATGTGCAGGGAAGCATGTGCAGGGAGCATGTGCAGGGAGCATGTGCAGGGAACATGTGCAGGGAGCATGTGCAGGGAGCATGTGCAGGGAAGCATGTGCAGGGAGCATGTGCAGGGAACATGTGCAGGGAGCATGTGCAGGGAGCATGTGCAGGGAACATGTGCAGGGAGCATGTGCAGGGAACATGTGCAGGGAACATGTGCAGGGAACATGTGCAGGGAACATGTGCAGGGAGCATGTGCAGGGAGCATGTGCAGGGAGCATGTGCAGGGAACATGTGCAGGGAACATGTGCAGGGAACATGTGCAGGGAACATGTTAAAGAAGTTCCCTTCAGGGGTGGAAGGGGGTGGGTACCTTGATGGTGGTGAAGGGCTCTTGATGTTTGGAGTTAGAGCTACCCTTCCTACTCCTCGGATCAAGCCTGTCTACCTCCCATGTCCCAGGAGCTGTATGACCACTAACGATTCTCCTCGTATCCAGGAACGACAACAAGCAGAGGTTTGTAAAACATGTGCATGTATAGTTAGGAATGGTTGATTTAGAGAAAGACCTGCCTAGTTTGGGCCAGTAGGCCTACTGCAGTGTTCCTCCATTATATTCTTACGTCAATACACGTGTGCATAATATATGTGAATACACATGTGCATAATACATGTGAATACGCGTGTATATATGTGTGAATATGCCCACCAGCAACCCAGGATAGTGGGTACACCAACAAGTGCTGGACACACTACACACAAGCGAGGCCCCTGGGACCTTGATCACTTCTAATCAATTAACAAGACTTACACCACGCCTTTCAGTAACTCTCAAGCCGAACAGCAGAAACTTTTGAAAGTTATCGGACTAATTCCCTGAATCCTAGAGCGAGTTATGCAGCTTTGGTGACAAGACTCCTGCGCATGACAACACTTCCATCAAACTGCCATAGTTACCCCGTACCAGCGGTGAAAGATTGAAACCGATGGGCTGAGGCTCTCTTCTAATGTAAAATAATTAGCCAATAAAAAAATTTCAGCAACCACTTAGGTACCTCTTCAAGGATACATAATAATAATAATAATAATAATAATAATAATAATAACAAATTATTTCAGTGTTCAAACAGACACCTTTACCTTGAATTTTGGTTGTGGTATGTAAGGGTGAAGGAGACGATTGAAAGAAGGAACGGATAAATTGAGGAGGGAGGGAGGAAGGGAGGGAGGGAGGGAGGGAGGGTAATGAGTAGTGATGGGGCAGGTTTGGTAGTGATGGTGAACAGGAAAGAGGAACGGGAGTGAGTAGGGATGGACTGTTTTTTAATTAACATTGACTCATATTAAGTGTCCCGTAGTTCGGTTGGTAGCGCACTCACCTAATATACTGAAGTCCGTGGTTCGATCACCCGTAAGGGTGGAAACATTAGGGCGTGTTTCCTTAAGACACCTGCTGTCTCTCTTCACCTAGCAGTAAAATAGGTACCGGGGTGTTTCTGGACTGGTGTGGGTCGCATCCTGGGGACAAAACTGACCTAATTTTCCGGAAATGCTCTGCATAACAAGGGACTTTCTGTATAGTAGTATGTCAGTGATGTCAGCTAGGCTGTAAACTTTGTACAGGAAATTATTATTATTATTATTATTATTATTATTATTATTATTATTATTTTTACTTAAGATTTGAATGCTTCCATTAAGTGCTGGAGTTACTTTAATTGCACTCAGATACTTTTTTACACATGAAATATGACTTCCCAGTAGGTACTGCAGTTTTCTAACAAATTTTCCACCACATGCCACCCATAACAGTTGGGTAACACACAGGTAGTTCTTTCTTACTGCCAGGAGGGCAGGGACAGCAAGGGTGTTTCTGCTTGGCTAGAAATCGAACCCCTGTTCTTGCGATTTGGAGTCTAGTGCTCTCACCAGTGAGCTACGCGGCACCCCTGTGGGGATGGAGGGTAGTGATGGAGGAGGGAGGGAGGGTAGTGATGGAGGAGGGAGGGAAGGAGGGAGGGAAGGTGAAGGGGGAAGTGGCAGTAATACCAGCAATAGCTTCCCTCACACCAGCACAGCTGTCCCCTCCTCTCACCACTCTTTGTGTTTATCTTCCTCTTCCTCCCTCATCCCCCTCTCTCCCCCCTCTCTCCCCCCTCCATCTCTCTCTCTCTCTCTCTCTCTCTCTCTCTCTCTCTCTCTCTCTCTCTCTCTCTCTCTCTTTCTCTCATAATCTTTACTTACACAAGTACATGTACAAGGTATACAGATCTATGTGACATTAATGACATGTTACTATATAGAAAGCCCCTTGTTATGCTGAGCATTTCGGGAAAATTAGGTCAGTTTTATCCCTAGGATGCAACATACACCAGTCGACTAACACCCACGTACCTATTTTACTGCTAAGTGAACTGGGACAGCAGGTGTCTTAAAGAAACACGTCTTAATGTTTCCACACATATCGGGGATCGAAACAAGGACCTCAGTGTGTGAGGTGAGTGCGCTACCAACCGAGCTATGGGCTCATAAAGTTGTCTCGCTGCATGCTCATTGGCGCTGTGGTTCTCAATTTTATTTTCTCAACGCATGATCTGACCCCATACTGGCGAACCCATGCTACGGCTCCTAGCTGACATATCTCATGATCAGAACACACTCCAAACAGTATCCTAAATCCCCGGAACATAGGAGACCTTCAGGTGTCATACAAATAAAGGAGACAGAGTGGACATTAAAATCACTTGGGCATTAGTCGCCTATTGTGGGTCGCAACCAACTAAAATCCTGCTATCTGGGTTTACCGGGTTGTTCTGGGTTAAAGGCTTGAGAACCTCATACACTAGCTAGATTTCTGAATTACCGGAGAAATGGCCATGTGGTCTGGAGTGATGTATAGACGGGCATGGTTGTGGCCATTTTCCTCCTTTAAGACCTTAATCGACTCAGAGAGAGCCAGGCCTGGATGACTCTGGTTGCCGGGTACTCGACGCTCTCTAGAAGATCCAGTTATATAACCTTATTATTTAAAGAGGTGGACCGGTAAGCCGGTGAAAAGCCTCGGTCAAATGACCAAAAGCTCCAGCTGCGGGTCATCGTCTGACTAAAACCCGCGTCAGAAAACACTTGTAATGTTCCCTGGCAAACCTGACCTAACTTAAAAGCTCTCTAAAAATGCTGAGGCGAGTTTCAAGACAGGAAATTTTCAGAGGTTGATCCTTGTTACACAGAGCACAACAAGGAACTTTCTAAGAAGTACTTTAATGGATATTAATATATTAACCTGCTATTATTTTACGGAGCGTGTAATTAACATTGTGTGTTGTGAGATGACTGGATGTAAGCTTGTGTTGTGAGATGACTGGGTGTATGCTTGTGTTGTGAGATGACTGGGTGTAAGCTTGTGTTGTGAGATGACTGGGTGTAAGCTTGTGTTGTGAGATGACTGGGTGTAAGATTGTGTTGTGAGATGACTGGGTGTATGCTTGTGTTGTGAGATGACTGGGTGTATGCTTGTGTTGTGAGATGACTGGGTGTATGCTTGTGTTGTGAGATGACTGGGTGTATGCTTGTGTTGTGAGATGACTGGGTGTATGCTTGTGTTGTGAGATGACTGGGTGTATGCTTGTGTTGTGAGATGACTGGGTGTAAGCTTGTGTTGTGAGATGACTGGGTGTATGCTTGTGTTGTGAGATGACTGGGTGTAAGCTTGTGTTGTGAGATGACTGGGTGTAAGCTTGTGTTGTGAGATGACTGGGTGTAAGCTTGTGTTGTGAGATGACTGGGTGTAAGCTTGTGTTGTGAGATGACTGGGTGTATGCTTGTGTTGTGAGATGACTGGGTGTAAGCTTGTGTTGTGAGATGACTGGGTGTATGCTTGTGTTGTGAGATGACTGGGTGTATGCTTGTGTTGTGAGATGACTGGGTGTATGCTTGTGTTGTGAGATGACTGGGTGTATGCTGTCTACTTGTAAATATAAATGAATGAACTATCGGTTCCAATACTTGGCGAAATCTATAGTCCTATCCACACCAGTAACTTATTCAACCCGTCTACTGTGCTAGTTTCTCCTCTTAATCTGCCTAGTATGTCAGGTTAGGATAGGTAAAGGTTGTCAGGAAACAGGACAAGTGTTTCCAGACGCGAGCATTAGTCATATGATGACTGGAGTTATTGGTCATCTGACCGAGGCCTTCCACTGGCTCACCGGTCCACCCCTTTTAAAATTATGGTTATAATTATAACCATTTGCAAGTAGCTATCTAGTTTACCTGGAGAGAGTTCCGGGGGTCAACGCCCCCGCGGCCCGGTCTGTGACCAGGCCCAGTTTCCCTTCTTAATCGCCCATCTAGGCCAGTACCTCCGCCCTCCTGCACCCAGTCCTCCCCAACCGGTCTGGTAGGCGGCTAACTCTTCCTGCTTCTTCCCCCATATAAAACTTATCCAACAATCTCTTCCTATTACCTAGCAGGCGACGTCACGTACCCTACCACCCCACCTGGAGACAACTCACTCCCTCATACCAGGAATAACTATATATAGAACTGTGTAGGGTGATGCAGCCATCACACGTTCGGTTCGATTCCCGTCCAGTCTTGTGTGAATTTGGTTTATTTTTTGTTACGATTTTTCCGAGCTTTTACTAGGAATGTTGATGGGAAGGAAGTGCTATTATATATACTTTGCGTTTGACGCAGTAGACGGGGCTGGGTTGCCATCTAACATTACCCAGCAGTGAAGGAGGCTAGGTTGGCATCCAACATTACCCAGCAGTGAGGGGGGCTGGGTTGCCATCTAACATTACCCAGCAGTGAAGGAGGCTAGGTTGGCATCCAACATTACCCAGCAGTGAGGGGGGCTGGGTTGCCATCTAACATTACCCAGCAGTGAGGGGGGCTGGGTTGCCATCTAACATTACCCAGCAGTGAAGGAGGCTAGGTTGGCATCCAACATTACCCAGCAGTGAGGGGGGCTGGGTTGCCATCTAACATTACCCAGCAGTGAAGGAGGCTAGGTTGGCATCCAACATTACCCAGCAGTGAGGGGGGCTGGGTTGCCATCTAACATTACCCAGCAGTGAAGGAGGCTAGGTTGGCATCCAACATTACCCAGCAGTGAGGGGGGCTGGGTTGCCATCTAACATTACCCAGCAGTGAAGGAGGCTAGGTTGGCATCCAACATTACCCAGCAGTGAGGGGGGCTGGGTTGCCATCTAACATTACCCAGCAGTGAAGGAGGCTAGGTTGGCATCCAACATTACCCAGCAGTGAGGGGGGCTGGGTTGCCATCTAACATTACCCAGCAGTGAAGGAGGCTAGGTTGGCATCCAACATTACCCAGCAGTGAGGGGGGCTGGGTTGCCATCTAACATTACCCAGCAGTGAAGGAGGCTAGGTTGGCATCCAACATTACCCAGCAGTGAGGGGGGCTGGGTTGCCATCTAACATTACCCAGCAGTGAAGAAGGCTAGGTTGGCATCCAACATTACCCAGCAGTGAGGGGGGCTGGGTTGCCATCTAACATTACCCAGCAGTGAAGGAGGCTAGGTTGGCATCCAACATTACCCAGCAGTGAGGGGGGCTGGGTTGCCATCTAACATTACCCAGCAGTGAAGGAGGCTAGGTTGGCATCCAACATTACCCAGCAGTGAGGGGGGCTGGGTTGCCATCTAACATTACCCAGCAGTGAAGGAGGCTAGGTTGGCATCCAACATTACCCAGCAGTGAGGGGGGCTGGGTTGCCATCTAACATTACCCAGCAGTGAAGGAGGCTAGGTTGGCATCCAACATTACCCAGCAGTGAGGGGGGCTGGGTTGCCATCTAACATTACCCAGCAGTGAAGGAGGCTAGGTTGGCATCCAACATTACCCAGCAGTGAGGGGGGCTGGGTTGCCATCTAACATTACCCAGCAGTGAAGGAGGCTAGGTTGGCATCCAACATTACCCAGCAGTGAGGGGGGCTGGGTTGCCATCTAACATTACCCAGCAGTGAAGGAGGCTAGGTTGGCATCCAACATTACCCAGCAGTGAGGGGGGCTGGGTTGCCATCTAACATTACCCAGCAGTGAGGGGGGCTGGGTTGCCATCTAACATTACCCAGCAGTGAGGGGGGGCTGGGTTGCCATCTAACATTACCCAGCAGTGAGGGGGGCTGGATTGCCATCTAACATTACCCAGGAGTGACGGGGGCTGGGTTGCCTGCTAACATTACCCAGCAGTGGGGGGCTGGGTTGCCTGCTAACATTACCCAGCAGTGGGGGGCTGGGTTGAAATCTAACATTGCCCAGCAGTGGGGGGTTGGGTTGCCATCTAATATTACCCAGCAGTGGGGGGCTGGGTTGCCTGCTAACATTACCCAGCAGTGGGGGGCTGGGTTGCCATCTAACATTACCCAGCAGTGGGGGGCTGGGTTGCCATCTAACATTACCCAGCAGTGACGGGGGCTGGATTGCCTGCTAACATTACCCAGCAGTGACGGGGGCTGGGTTGCCTGCTAACATTACCCAGCAGTTAGGGGGCTGGGTTGCCTGCCTGCTAACATTGCCCAGCAGTGAGGTGGCTGGGTTGCCTGCTAACATTGCCCAGCAGTGAGGTGGCTGGGTTGCCTGCTAACATTACCCAGCAGTGACGGGGGCTGGGTTGCCATCTAACATTACCCCGCAGTGGGGGGCTGGGTTGCCATCTAACATTACCCAGCAGTGGGGGCTGGGTTGCAGTCTAACATTGCCCAGCAGTGGGGGGCTGGGTTGCCATCTAATATTACCCAGCAGTGGGGGCTGGGTTGCCTGCTAACATTACCCAGCAGTGGGGGGCTGGGTTGCCATCTAACATTACCCAGCAGTGGGGGGCTGGGTTGCCATCTAACATTACCCAGCAGTGACGGGGGCTGGGTTGCCATCTAACATTACCCAGCAGTGGGGGGCTGGGTTGCCATCTAAAATTGCCCAGCAGTGGGGGGCTGGGTTGCCATCTAATATTACCCAGCAGTGGGGGGCTGGGTTGCCTGCTAACATTGCCCAGCAGTGGGGGGCTGGGTTGCCATCTAACATTACCCAGCAGTGGGGGGCTGGGTTGCCATCTAACATTACCCAGCAGTGACGGGGGCTGGGTTGCCTGCTAACATTACCCAGCAGTGGGGGGCTGGGTTGCTTGTTAACATTACCCAGCAGTGGGGGGCTGGGTTGCCATCTAACATTACCCAGCAGTGGGGGGCTGGGTTGCCATCTAACATTACCCAGCAGTTGGGGGCTGGGTTGCCATCTAACATTACCCAGCAGTGACGGGGGCTGGGTTGCCTGCTAACATTACCCAGCAGTGACGGGGGCTGGGTTGCCTGCCTGCTAACATTACCCAGCAGTTGGGGGCTGGGTTGCCTGCTAACATTACCCAGCAGTAAAGGGGCTGGGTTGCCTGCTAACATTACCCAGCAGTAAAGGGGCTGGGTTGCCTGCTAACATTACCCAGCAGTGAGGGGGCAGGGTTGCCTGCTAACATTACCCAGCAGTAAAGGGGCTGGGTTACCTGCTAACATTACCCAGCAATAAAGGGGCTGGGTTGCCATCTAACATTACCCAGCAGTGACGGGGGCTGGGTTGCCTGCTAACATTACCCAGCAGTGACGGGGGCTGGGTTGCCTGCCTGCTAACATTACCCAGCAGTGAAAGGGCTGGGTTGCCTGCTAACATTACCCAGCAGTGAGGGGGCTGGGTTGCCTGCTAACATTACCCAGCAGTGAAGGGGCTGGGTTGCCTGCTAACATTACCCAGCAGCGAGGGGGCTGGGTTGCCTGCTAACATTACCCAGCAGTGAGGGGGCTGGGTTGCCTGCTAACATTACCCAGCAGTGAGGGGGCTGGGTTGCCTACTAACATTACCCAGCAGTGAGGGGGCTGGGTTGCCTGCTAACATTACCCAGCAGTGAGGGGGCTGGGTTGCCTGCTAACATTACCCAGCGGTGAGGGGGCTGGGTTGCCTGCTAACATCACCCAGCAGTGAGGGGGCTGGGTTGCCTGCTAACATTACCCAACAGTGAGGGGGCTGGGTTGCCATCTAACATTACCCAGCAGTGAGGGGGCTGGGTTGCCTGCTAACATCACCCAGCAGTGAGGGGGCTGGGTTGCCTGCTAACATTGCCCAGCAGTGAGGGGGCTGGGTTGCCTGCTAACATTACCCAGCAGTGAGGGGGCTGGGTTGCCTGCTAACATTACCCAGCAGTGAGGGGGCTGGGTTGCCTGCTAACATTACCCAGCAGTGAGGGGGCTGGGTTGCCTGCTAACATTACCCAGCAGTGAGGGGGCTGGGTTGCCTGCTAACATTACCCAGCAGTGAGGGGGCTGGGTTGCCTGCTAACATTACCCAGCAGTGAGGGGGCTGGGTTGCCTGGTAACATTACCCAGCAGTGAGGGGGTTGGGTTGCCTGCTAACATTACCCAGCAGTGAGGGGGCTGGGTTGCCTGCTAACGTCACCCAGCAGTGAGGGGGCTGGGTTGCCTGCTAACATTACCCAGCAGTTAGGGGGCTGGGTTGCCTGCTAACATCACCCAGCAGTGAGGGTGCTGGGTTGCCTGCTAACATCACCCAGCAGTGAGAGGGCTGGGTTGCCTGCTAACATTACCCAGCAGTTAGGGGCCTGGGTTGCCTGCTAACATCACCCAGCAGTGAGGGGGCTGGGTTGCCTGCTAACATCACCCAGCAGTGAGGGGGCTGGGTTGCCTGCTAACATTACCCAGCAGTTAGGGGGCTGGGTTGCCTGCTAACATCACCCAGCAGTGAGGGGGCTGGGTTGCCTGCTAACATCACCCAGCAGTGAGGGGGCTGGGTTGCCTGCTAACATCACCCAGCAGTGAGGGGGCTGGGTTGCCTGCTAACATCACCCAGCAGTGAGGGGGCTGGGTTGCCTGCTAACATTACCCAGCAGTTAGGGGGCTGGGTTGCCTGCTAACATCACCCAGCAGTGAGGGTTGCCCTCTGTTACACTACAGTAAACACCTCACACAGTACACTACTCGAGCGCACGCTACCCACACCCTTAATTAAAGTCTAATTACAAGTAATTTATCTAAATTCATATTTAATTTCACAGGTTTATTAAATCGTTCGAAAACTGACGCAGTGACCGTGCGTAATTAAACATGTTCACTAATTAGTAACTAAATTGCGCCATACCCATTCTTAAGGCTGTGTATAACGTTTGCCTCCACTTTCTCGTCCAGATCATTCCACTCCAAGGAGAAATAGTCTGGCTCGCCGTTACCAGACGGAGAATCGAGTTGTTAGTGCTCCTTGAGCAATAACTCACAATAACAGAGTATCGAACCTTAATCACTCATGTTAAATATAACAGAATATAGTGTACTCTCTGACCACCCAGACTGTGAATGTTTGCTGACGTAAGTGAATGTTTGTTTCTGTGTCTTTTATTATCAGCTGACGTGTGATTGACGTTTTGGCACCAGGAAATAATGGAACAAATACTGTATGACTAAACGCCAAGGCTAACTATATTTTTCATGAGTCTTTAACACACGGGTTTAGCGCCTGTTTAATAAATGCCAGAAGTCTTATAAACGCCATTTGTTATTAATATTTAAGGATATTTGGAAGGATAGTGTAAAATAGGCTAAGTAGGATGGTATGTAAGTCTTTGGTGAAGGGAAGGAGGGGTAGGGATCGTCCCAAGGTTTGGAAAGAAGGGATGAAGGTTTTAAGTGCAAGGGGCTTGATCATCCAACAGGCTTGTGTGACCGCTGTAGGTCGGAGTGGAGGAAAATTTGTTTTTTTCTTGTTTTACTTTATATTCAGTTGGGTGTGAGCAAGGTAACATTTATGAAGAGATTTAGCGAAATCGGTTAGTTGGACTCAAGTCCTGGAGAAGAAAATTGTAGTGCCTGCACGCTGAAGATGGGTGAGGATGTTACAGGTTGGAGAGCCATCTTAACTGTGATGTCAGCGCACTTCTGGGCAACCGTTGAATGAATGAGGGTAAATGCACTTTCTCTCTTATTTTAGGTTACCTTACCTCGGGGAACGATGGCCGGTGTGTCACTATATATATATATATATATATATATATATATATATATATATATATATATATATATATATATATATATATATATATATATATATATATATATATATATATATATATATATATATATATATATATATATATATATATATATATATATATATATATATATATATATATAATCTCCCGTCGTCTCCTAGGTAGCGTGACATGACAAAGGAACCACTTTCATCATTATTTATTCAATCGCTGCCTTGCCAAGGTTCGCGAACATTATAGTTTAAATGACTCTCTGAGGTCCCACATCCTGCTCCTGGCTTGTGAGTGCTGACACTGTACTCTCACAACCAGGAGTTAAGTCCGGGTAACCTTTTTTCCTGAATTCCTTCATAAATGTTACTTTGCTCACACTCCAACAGAACATCTAGCCATGATCATCACTTACCTCCACTCAGATCTAACACACTCAAACGAGCCTGCTGGATGCTCAAGCCCCTGGTACTCAAAACTTTCTTTAACTTCTTCCTCCAACCCTTCCTGGGCAATTCCTACCCTTCCCTACAACCCCAGATTTATAGGCCTTTTTGGGCTTATTATTTTACTACGTATATCCTCTCTAAATATCCACAACACTAGAGGAGGCTTACCACAGTTCTTTGGTGGGGTTACCACACCTCTGTGGTGGGGTTACCACACCTCTGGTAGTGTTTTAACCTCACACCGTCATCATCTGATTAATGTAGTCGGAATTCTGTGTCTAACACTCGCACCACACTCTGCTCCGAGACGCAACATACACATCCCTCTCAGTCTTCTCTTCAGCGCACCACTTAGAGCTCATTCCTCACACCCATTTCAAATTGTTGGCACCACTTTACTCTGGGTTACCTCCATAGATAAACTTCTGCAAATGTTTCAACACGCCACCTACCCTTGTGAGTTCATTACCTCTGTAACTTGCTCAGCTATCAAAACTTTGGAGTCCAGTCCCTGGACCCATTATGTACCTCTGTAATCTTTTGACTGCCGCCCACAGGATGGGTATGGGGTGCATAACATACATATTAAACTAACTAAACTACCCTTTTTCTATGCTTTACCTCGTTTTTTTCATGGACCTATCCCTCTGTTCAAAAAAAAAAAAAAATAGAGGAATTAGATAAATAGGACCATGGAAGGAGTGCCTCACATGGGCCAGTTGGTCTATGCGAAGCACTCTAAATTTATACTCATTTTCTCATATATTTGTCCATCCTATACTTGAAACTTTGTAGTGTATTTGAGTTAATGTCAGATGGTAATTTGATCCCCTCGTCTGCAACCCAGTTCATTCTCCAAACTGTGTTAGTTCCGAGATGTTGTTGTCAGAGTTTGTGTTGGCATTCAGTAATACGAGTGCAGAAGTATCGATAAATGGTTCAGAGAACTGCTAGTTGATAATTAGACACATGTGCAACACTTGGATCAGAAGAAGCTTGAGACAATCAGTCCCTCAGCCTGGAGTCGATGTAATCAGTCCAGTAGTGTGTGAGCTTACAATAAACAATGTTCAATGCCCATTTGTTCCAGGCGCTTAGAAAATGTTACCCATTCTGCCTCCCACTACAGGAGGCAAGGCCACACAGGCTGCTTGTACAGCTGGCTATGTGAACCACGTGCCAAGGTCTCTAGCTTACCTTGGCCATCACTGCCGTGTGTACACCTAACAAAATTTCTTCTTCGCTCTCCACTTGTGTTCAGAGTCCATCACAGCAGATGCGCACATCTCCTCTTGTTTATCTAATGATTTAATTAAATTATTAATCAATGCGACAGTGATGTCAATTAAAATAATTTTTAGAACTGCACTGAGCTTCCTGGTTTACAGGGAAATTACATATATTGTGTATAAAATGTTCTCGGTATTTTATTTCGGCTGAGTTTCGCTCGCCAGGAACTTTATCAAGAAAGAATAAAGAAAAGGCACAATACCCTGACTGGAGCAACACACAAATAACCAACACATAGGAGAGACGAACTCAGTGCGACGTTTCGGTCCAACTTGGACCATTAACGAGCCACAAACACTGTAGACTAAAACATTTAGAACATTTCATGCGTGTACATTTACCTAAATTGGTTATTGGTATATTTATATCTATCCTGTCTAGGAGCAGGTCGCGGGGGCGTCGACCCCCAGGAATCATCCTTCAGACACTCCTCCTGATCCATGTTTGGCAGAGCCTACTTACACCCAACCATTCCTACTTATACTTATCCAACCTAAGAAAATCAGACCAGAGTAGTGTTGTAGGCCTACTGGATCATTTTACGGCAAGTCCTACGCAATAGACTTCCACTTATGGGTTTTTTTTTTAATCTAAGCTGTATTTAAACTAAATAAAAATTCTCTCATATTATAGTTGAGTTTTATTATTGAGATTTCTAACAGTCGTTAGGAAACAAAATTAACGTCTTTGGTCAGCAAAGAGGCAAGAAACCCTTTGAAAATAAAGCACTGACTTTTTTGTTTGGGGGGGGGAGGGTTATCCTGGGTAATTTACACGTATGTTACTATGTATGATAATTTTTATAACTGTATTTATGTGTTTCTGTTCCTGAATAAACTTACTATGTGCTGGAGAACTATGTTGTCATATCTACGGGGCAGTTCAGGACTTGTGTGAATCATGTATCACCTGAGAGACGAGAGGTAATCAGATTGGAGCCCAGAAAGGAGAGGGTAGCTCCAATTCCTCCGATTAAGAACCTTTCGCCGCACATACAGTCCACACATAGGAAAATGAAACTTATAACGACATTTCGGCCAGAATTGGACCATCGACTGGCCAGACGAGCAGCAGGCAAGGTCGTATTATTGATGGTTAGGGGATGTAATGGGAATCTGTGATCCAAGTCGGACCGAAACGTCGTCAAAGGTTTCATTCTCCTGTTTGCGGATTATATGTACATTGTTCCAGACACGGTATTGAACCTTCTAACTCTTTAAGAACCTACCACCAGTATCAAGGGACCCGCCTCAAGGGAGAGTTGGTGTCTAGTCTGGCAGCAGTGCTGGACTACTGACCAGTGTGGAGCTCAATATTAACACTGATGTACTCTGAATACCCTCACATCTTCTACTTGAGGGGGAAATAAACACTGGCTGTGACTTTTCAGTTTGGAATGACCTTGGACGCATCTGGGATGACCTTGGACACATCTGGGATGACCTTGGACACATCTGGGATGACCTTGGACGCATCTGGGATGACCTTGGACGCATCTGGGATGACCTTGGACGCATCTGGGATGATGGGCATTTATTTTTTAATAAATGGGATAAGCCCAGTGTGTGTGTTCAACTTTCCTGTTAGATGGAGAGGAGGGAAAGGGAACAGAAAAAAATGGAGAAACACGAGGAAGAAGCAGAGGAAGGGAGGGAAAAAAGAAGAAATGATTACCAACGAGAGAAAGAAGCGATGAAGAAGGAAGATACTAAAATGAGGGGAAGAGATTGGAAGAGTAGCAGGCAAGGTTGTGTTGTTGATGGGGGAGGGGTTGTGATGGGGGTTGGTGGTGGGGGTGCAGAGAGAGAGGGTGACGGAGAGAGAGAGAGAGAGAGAGAGAGAGAAGAGGGAGGGAGGGAGGGTGGGTGGGTGGGGGATTCGCAGGAAATCAGTGTGTGGGGGGGCCCCACACACTGATGAAGGTAATTGATTTAGGATGGGCATAGTGAGTAACACTGAGGGATTTATGGAGGAAGGAGCACTTAATAGGGAGGTGGGGGGGAGGCAGGTGAAGGTGGTGGTCTTGGTAGAGACAGGGGGGGGGGGGAGGTGATAGTGGGTAGGTCTTTAGAGATTACGGAAGGAGTTTAGAGAATAAGAAAGAAATTAGAGACACGTCCTGTATAATAGTTACAATCCCGAAAATATAAGTTTTGTTATAAGAACATGTATATTACCATTGTATGCTACATGTATGTACCCTTCTGTTCTTTTAAATAAAATATAAAAAAAAATCCCGAAAATAATATTTTGTCATTCACTTAAATTCGGTGGATCTCTGTTGCTGCCCAATCATCATCGAGGAGTCTCTGCTGCTGCCCAATCATCATCGAGGAGTCTCTGCTGCTGTCCAATAACCATCAAGGGGGTCTGCTGCTGTGTCCAGTCGCCATCAAGGAGTCTCTGCTGCTGTGTCCAGTCGCCATCAAGGAGTCTCTGCTGCTGTCCAATCATCATCAAGGAGTCTGGAAATATAAACACTTAAGCAGTATAATGTGATCCTTTATTAACAACGTTTCGCCCACACAGTGGACTTTATCAAGTCACAAATAGATCTGTTTGTGACTTGATAAAGTCCACTGTGTTTGCGAAACGTTGTCAATAAAGGATCACATTATACTGTTTAAGTGAATCTGAATCTGAATTTTTCCAACTTAAAACCATTGCTGCGAGTCCTGTCTAGGCTAGATATTTTCAGCACACTATTTACATCCCCTTTATTTATTCCTGTCTTCCATTTATACACCTCAATCATATCCCCCCTAATTCTACGTCTTTCTAGAGAGTGCAGTTTCAGGGCCCTTAGTCTATCCTCATAGGGAAGGTTTCTGATACATGGGATCAACTTTGTCATCCTCCTTTGTACATTTTCCAGAGAATTTATATCCATTCTGTAATACGGTGACCAAAACTGTGCAGCATAATCTAAATGAGGCCTAACCAAGGATGTATAGAGTTGAAGAACAACCTGAGGACTCCTATTATTTATGCTTCTTGATATGAAGCCAAGGATTCTATTAGCTTTATTGCGAACACTTATGCACTGTTGTCTTGGTTTCAGATTACTGCTAACCAGAACTCCTAAATCTTTTTCGCAATCCGTAATATTAAGATCTACATTATTTAGTTTATATGTGGCATGGTTATTGTCCTGTCCAACATTTAGAACTTTGCATTTGTCTATATTAAACTGCATCTGCCACTTCTCCGACCACTGCATCAGTCTATTCAAATCTTCCTGGAGTGCTCGAATGTCCTCGTCAGAATGAATTCGACGGCCTATTTTGGTGTCATCGGCAAACTTACCGATGTCGCTCTTTATGCCCTCATCTATGTCGTTTATGTAGATTGTGAACAGCAGGGGGCCCAACACTGACCCCTGTGGAACACCGCTCGTGACACTTCCCCACTCTGATTTCTCCCCATTTATGCAAACTCTCTGCTGCCTATTTGTCAACCATGCCTCTATCCAGGAAAAAATTTCTCCTCCTATTCCATGTGCTTTAATTTTCCTCAATAGTCTCTGATGTGGGACCCTGTCAAAAGCCTTACTGAAGTCCATATACACAATATCATATTCATTACCATGATCTACCTCCTCAAATACCTTAGTGAAAAAAGTTAATAAATTCGTAAGGCAGGAACGCCCCTTTGTAAAACCATGCTGAGATTCGTTGATTAATTTATGCTTTTCAAGGTGGCTATGAACTGCCTCGGCAATTATTGATTCCATAAATTTTCCCACTATGGAGGTTAGGCTTATTGGTCTATAGTTCGAAGCTAAGGACCTGTCACCTGTTTTGAAAATAGGTATCACATTTGCCATTTTCCACTTATCTGGCACCATGCCAGTTTGTAGTGATATGTTGAAAAGATTAGCCAAAGGTGTGCTAAGCTCCTCTTTACATTCCTTTAGAACCCTTGCATACAGTTCATCAGGGCCTGGGGATTTGTTAGGTTTTAATTTATCTATTTGCCTAAGGACCATGTCACTTGTGACCCTAATAGTGCACAGTTTATTATCGTCCTGTTCTACATAATTTATCATTACTGGAATATCGCTGGTATCCTCCTGTGTAAAAACTGAGAGGAAGTATGTGTTAAAAATTCTACACATTTCCTTATCACTGTCCGTGAGCTGACCCGAGGAACTTTTGAGTGGGCCTATCTTGTCCCTGATCTTACTTCTGTATACCTGAAAGAATCCTTTTGGGTTAGTCTTCGATTCTCTTGCAACTTTAACCTCATAATCTCTTTTTGCTTTTCTAATTCCCTTTTTTATTTCTCTCTTTAACTGAATATATCGATTTCTCAATTGCCCCTCTCCTCTTTTGATTTGCCTGTATATGCCTCTCTTTTGACCAATCAGATATTTTAATCTATTGTTCATCCATTTAGGATCATTTTTGTTTGATCTGATTTCCCTATTTGGAACATAATTTGACTGAGCAGCTAGAACTATGCCCTGGAAAGCATCATATCGGCAACCATCACCACCTACCTGACCCTTAGTCAGGTCATTCCAGTTCAGCCCACCTAAGTAATTTTTCAGTCCTATGAAATCAGCCAAGCGAAAGTCAGGGACGGAGACTTGATTGCCATTATTAGGGGAATTCCATGATATATTAAAACTGAGTGATTTGTGATCACTTTCCCCAAGCTCATCATTAACCTCAAGATTATTAATTAGTGTTTCCCTACTGGCAAGAACCAAGTCAAGGAGGTTATTTCCCCTAGTTGGCTCTGTCACAAACTGTTTTAAAAAACAATCCTGGATCGTATCAAGAAAGTCATCTGACTCTAAATTTCCTGTCAAATTGCTCCAGTCAATCTGTCTATAGTTGAAATCTCCCATTAGCAAAACATTTTCGTATGTAGATGCCTTACGAATTTCGTCCCATAGAAGTTTACTGCACTCCCTATCAAGATTTGGGGCCCTGTAAATCACACCCAAAATTAATACATCACCTTTATTAAACAGTCAACATCGCCATTATTTTCCACGAGGTGTCGTATTATTTTCAACATAATCACGGGGAAGTATTCGTACGAGTCACACAGCGCCGGGTTTAATTCAAACAAAAGTGAGGATAGTTCAGATTCTTTAGATCAGTCCCGAGGCAGTGACTTTCCTTGAAGGAAAATCAGTGTCAAAGTTTCTTGTTATCCACTCAGTAGCGCAGAAATCTTAATCAAAGCGAATGCGGATACAGTGTATAAGTATCCGCAAAGCAACTACTGGTATTCTTGTTTCTATTCAAGAAGTCTAAAAAATGGAAGCCCTAGGGTTATATATCAACTTTATACTGTCTATCTATGGTTAGACTTCATTTGGATAATGCTGCTCATTTCTGGTCTCCAAAAAATTCGCTCGGAGATATATAAAGGATGACGAAGTTTATTCCATATATTAGAAACCTTTCCCATGAAAAAAGGTTGAAGTCATTGAACCTGCGCTCTCTGGAAAGGTGTAGAATTAGGTAAGATATGAATGAAGTGGGCAAATTATGAACAGGATATAAATAGCGTGTTTAATATATCGAAACCAAGACGGGACTAGCTGCAGTGTATTGAAGTTGGAGGAATTTAGGTTTAGGAAGGATATTGGGAAGTACTTGTTTGGCAGTAGAGTTGTAGACGAGTAGAACAAACTCCCAGGTAGGGTCAGTAAGGCAAGAACTTTGGGTAACTTTAAATATAGTTTGGACAGGTACAAGAGTGGGTATGGGTGGGTGTAAGTTGGACCTGCCAGGATTTTACGTATCCCCCCTTATCTTTCACTCATTGTGGGGGCGTCAGTATTGTTGTATAGTAACCAACAAGAGGTCAGTGATATCACTCAGCCAACAGCAGCAACTGGGTGACGTTGTTCGTGAGGCAGTAATGCGGTTTCATGACGGATTTTATGACATGATAAACGCACGCTGGACCTTAATTCGTCGAGTAAGCCCAGCTGGCATGGCATACCCGTGACGGGGCTAGGAAACCGGTGGCTTAACTTTTTACAGTGTAGCCGCCAGACTGTAGCCAAGAGGTTATCTATCCAGTTACTGGTAAGACACAACGATGTTTAACCTAACAGAGCGGCACATTTAACATTCCAAGCCCCAGGCGTACACTAGCAGCAGGACCAGCAGCAAGAATAGCGACAAAGGCACCAGTACCAGCAGCAGCACCATTAGTAGTACCAGCAGCAGCACCATTAGTAGTACCAGTAGTAGCACCATTAGTAGTACCAGTAGCAGCAGCATTAGTAGTACCAGTAGCAGCACCATTAGTAGAACCAGTAGCAGTAGCAGTACCAGCAGCAGCACCAGCAGCAGCACCAGCAGCAGCACCAGCAGCAGCAGCAGTACCAGTAGCAACATTATTACCACCATTAGTAGTACTACCAGTAGCAGCAGCAGCAGTAGTAGTAGTACCAGTAGCAACAGCAGCAGCATCATTAGTAGTACTACCATCAGCTGCATCATTATCAGTACCAGTAGCAACGGCAGCAGTATTAGCAGCACCAGCGGCAGCAATACCAACAGCACAGGCACAGAAGCAACAGCAACAGTAATAGGGTGGAGCAAGTTAGGTGAGGAAAATAATTACTGAGATGGAGGGAAGCGGTGACGGGGGAGGTTAGAGCCGTTTTCTAGTGACGATGTTTTTGGGTTTCCGCTGGTGTGATGGTTGTTACCTCCCCAACACCATCCCTCTTCAGGCTCATCCTCTATGCTGTCTCACTCGGTATATGTTACCCTTGAGGGTCCCCATCCTTTTCATCTGACTTAAGTAGCAAGTATTTTTTTCCCATCCATGAAGTATAGATTGTGTGAAAAGGAAAAAAAAACATCTGGAGCTCTCCTAGCTTCCTTGCATATTGCACTGCAATATTATCGATCGTTCCACATAAATGTGGATTAAATCATCACATGAGAGTACTACTGTATGTCGCCAGCAGATCCAGTAGTGGCAACTGAAGAATTATAACTCAGCTTTCTTTCTGATTCAGCCTCTTACATTACTGACCAAATGCTGCTAAAATCTCTGGGAGCCTGGTTCTTGAGGGCGGCTGTGGTGCTGCTCCTTCATCCACTACAGTTGGAGATTCTGATGGTAACCTGTATCATGGCTCTGTTTTCTTCTGTACATGTTTTAAAGATTTTGATTTGTGCACCATTCTTATAACGAAATACTTGATGGGTGTGAGTTATCACGTATCTGGACAAGAATATCCCAGTGCAGCGCAGCAAGAATTCTGATGCTCAGTGGTGGGAGGTTTGGGACTGTGGGAGCCTGAAGAAGGTCTGTACATACAGGATCCTCGTCAGTGAGTGAATTCAGTAAAGACCTAATGCTGTCTTATGTCGCATCACGTCTAGCACCAGGATATGAGTTAATTCCCTAGTTATTGCAATACACCTATTAGTTAATTCCCTAGTTATTGTATTACACCTATTATACACAAATAACCCGCACATAAAAGAGAGAGGCTTACGACGACGTTTCGGTCCGACTTGGACCATTGACAAAGTCACACTAACCAGAAGTGGAGTAGGACGGCTATGTGCGGGTTATTTGTGTATCGTTCCAGTCACGGTATTGTGCCTTTTTTTTATTTACACCTATTAGTTAATTCCCTAGTTATTGTATTACACCTATTAGTTAATTCCTTTGTTATTGTATTACACCTATTAGTTAATTCCTTTGTTATTGTATTACACCTATTAGTTAACTCCCTAGTTATTGTATTACACCTATTAGTTAATTCCCTAGTTATTGTATTACACCTATTAGTTAACTCCCTAGTTATTGTATTACACCAATGAGTTAGCTCTTTCCATAAATATAACAATAGAGAATAATAATTAAAGAAACAGTCACGGGAACCTTCGTCTCACTGTACTCGAAACTACATTTTCATTCATATGTAAAACAGACATGATTCGTGAACGTGCTGGACATTGTATGAGTGAATGCAGTGATAATACACAAGTCAAGGATGGGTAGGAGTATAGAGGTGGCGTGAGTGTTATCCATCATCCATCTCCGCCATAATTGGCTCGTCTCTCTGACTTTACGCCTGTAAACACACTCATATTTTTAAGTCGGCGGGAGGAAGGGAAAAGGAGAACGGCTGAGGGAGGTCTTCAAAGAATGTTTTCACAACAAACCCTTTGCGGATTTTTAAACAGCAGAGTCAACACCAAATAATCTAGGGAGGCAATAAGTTTAATGTTTGTAAACTGATGCAGCTGTGTTGGTAAAGATGGAAACTGGTGTTGGGGTGACTAACTGAAGTATCAACATTTGCATAACATTTATGATATAGGTATTTTATCATGTTTGGTTTATCTTATTCGTTCTCTAGTCTGATCACAGTACTTGGATCGACACCATGCCTAACCCTTCTAGGGTAGGGTAGGTGCCTGAGCCCGAGCCTTTAGCTCATAAGACTGTCATTCCCATTTGCCCCTTTGTGGCGGGGATGGCAGACCAGAGAGGCCTAGCTTGTGGCTAGGCCTGGGGACAGTTGGTCCCAAAGATGAGGAGGTACTTGTGCCTCCTCCCATGGGAGACTTAGGTCTCAGACACTCCCTAAAGAGGGAGCCAAGGCCGGGCCACCACTTGGAAAAGGCCCGGGCCGGGAGAATACCGGCTAATCTTTAATAATAATAATAACAGTACTTGCTAATGTATGTGGTATTTATCAACATGACTGCGCAGTCGCACGCCATTCTTATTTTTAACGACCCATAATGTACGAGTATAACAAAGAGTGACGTTACAGTATGGTGGCTCCTACTGATTTATGTTCACTCACATATTTTACAGCAGCAGTGTCACCCTGGCTGCCAGCAGTGTCACCCTGGCTGCCAGCAGTGTCACCCTGGCTGCCAGCAGTGTCACCTTGGCTGCCAGCAGTGTCACAGAGCACACTAGTACTACTATTACTACTACTACTACTACTTCTACTACTTCTACTACTACTACTACTACTACTACTACTACTACTACTACTACCACCACTACCAAATACAAGTGTATTAAGGGAAAAACTTGTGCTTAAATCCAGTGCTGTTGAATGTTGCTAACTAGACAGTAATGTATATACTCTTATGCATAAATTTTCATTTCTTTTAAAGTATATGCATGTATGAGTATATCTGAGTACAGTCTCATTCACTGAAACTTTACTAAAATCGCTGTCTGAAGGATTTAAGTGTTCAACTTCTCTTAGACACTTTACTAAACGTTTCCATCTTCCGACTTTCCAAGAGAGCTTCGTCATGAGCAACATTGACAGCTCCTACTGTCAATGTTGCTCATGACGGTACAACATTGACAGTAGGAGTCCACTTTCACTGGAAACTATCAGCCTTCTACCTTTCATACCTTAATACCTTAAAATAAGCCTCACTGACCACTCAAAGCCTTCTATCTCTCGCCCTTCAAGGGAAGTAAGTGTTCAGACACTGCTGAAGGATTGCTGATGAAAATAATGGGAAGCACCTTCCCATTCTTTGCATCAGATAAGATAAGATTTCGTTCGAATTTTTAACCCCGGAGGGTTAGCCACCCAGGATAACCCAAGAAAGTCAGTGCGTCATCGAGGACTGTCTAACTTATTTCCATTGGGGTCCTTAATCTTGTCCCCCAGGATGCGACCCACACCAGTCGACTAACACCCAGGTACCTATTTGCTGCTAGGTGAACAGGACAACAGGTGTAAGGAAACGTGTCGAATGTTTCCACCCGGCGGGAATCGAACCCGGGCCCTCCGTGTGTGAAGCGGGAGCTTTAGCCACCAGGCCACCGGGCCACACTCGTTTTTCCAGGCGTTTTATAACCCATGTGATTAACACTTTACCACACACACACACACACACACACACACACACACACACACACTAGCTTCTAGACTAATAAGAAGAGACACCGGTACGTACTGGTCTTCGGGCGTCCGACTGCTCAAAGACCCACAGTTCAACTCACGTTTCCCCCAGAAAGCTGGCCAGATACTGAGACCCCTCGACCCCTGCAACCATAACTAGGTGAGTACAACTAGGTGGGTATACACACACACGCACACACACAGTTGGTGGGGTTGGAGGCAGTGAGAGGAGCAGCATCCCTCCGGAAGTGAATTCTATGCATCATTACAGTAGACAAAAAAAAATGTTGATGGTCACATGGTTAGTTTCTGGTTCACTCTCCGCATTTCCCAGCTTTTTATACTCAGTTAACTGTGTTGCTTGTGTATGGAGACGTGAGTGTGGACGTGTCTGTATGGAGACGTGTGTGTGGACGTGTCTATGGAGACATGTGTGTGTGTGTGTGTGTGTGTGTGTCATCTATGGTGTCCAGTCTTCATTATTTATGGATCCAAATGATCAATAGATCAATACCAACAAGTTGCTGACACATGTGCAACACCCAAGTGTTGCACATATGTCTTATTCATCATGTATGAATGTGACGAGCAGACTCAACCTCCGATGAATGATTAGAGACAAATTTTGGTGTGAGGAGTCGGGGATACCCTCACCCCAGAGCAAGATGGAATACATGACCTAGTATCCCAAACACCTGGGAATGTACCACCATCGTCTTAGTGTAGCTCTGTGCCTCACAAGTGTGCAACAAACATCTTCATTATTTCTAGTTAGTCGCTTCTTAGAGATGAACAAATCACAATTCTGTGATTGGAACAATTCACAAATAACCCACAATTTGGAGAGTAAATTTTCCTCGACGTTATGATTTATAAAGACCTATGGACTGATGTTTATAATGTATATATTTTTACGATCTCTTAATATCTGCTGTGGTATTTTAATTTGATCTCAGTAGTTTTCTGCTCCCATTATCATGAGCAAACAAATAAAACCGAAGCTGGTTTTTTTTCTCTTGAGGCCAGATATTAGCTTTTTGATTTATGTTTTTTTATTTTCATTTGTATTTATGTCAGATGTATTCTCTTGTTTTAGGAATAATTATTTTTGTTGCTTTTAACTCTTTTTAATTTTATTTTTTCAGTGTATGAAGGACTGTCGGATTCTGGTAAGAAAAATAATTACTCTTTTGTTTGGTTTAGAATATATATATATATATATATATATATATATATATATATATATATATATATATATCAGGGAGGAGAGAGGGAGAGAGAAAGGAGGATATAAGATCAGGGAAGAAGGGAGAGGGATAAAATCATCATAGCTTATTGGCTGATAAATCGTGAGGTGGTGGGGTAGACCACCTGACGAAGATATCGTGTCTATGATGTTGCTGGTGATAGTAGTCCTGGCGATAGTGGCAGTGGTTGTGTTGATAGTTGTAAGAGTGATGATGCTAGTGGTGAGAGTAGGATGTGTGGTGGTGGAAGAGAGAGAGAGCTGGTGGAGAGGAGCAGTGCTGTTGGTGATTGTTGTGGTGATGGTGAAGGTAATGATTGTTGTGGTGATGCTGAAGGTAATGATTGTTGTGGTGATGCTGAAGGTAATGATTGTTGTGGTGATGCTGAAGGTAATGATTGTTGTGGTGATGCTGAAGGTAATAATTGTTGTGGTGATGCTGAAGGTAATGAGTGTTGTGGTGATGCTGAAGGTAATGATTGTTGTGGTGATGCTGAAGGTAATGATTGTTGTGGTGATGCTGAAGGTAATGATTGTTGTGGTGATGCTGAAGGTAATGATTGTTGTGGTGATGCTGAAGGTAATGAGTGTTGTGGTGATGCTGAAGGTAATGATTGTTGTGGTGATGCTGAAGGTAATGAGTGTTGTGGTGATGCTGAAGGTAATGATTGTTGTGGTGATGCTGAAGGTAATGATTGTTGTGGTGATGCTGAAGGTAATGATTGTTGTGGTGATGCTGAAGGTAATGATTGTTGTGGTGATGCTGAAGGTAATGATTGTTGTGGTGATGCTGAAGGTAATGATTGTTGTGGTGATGCTGAAGGTAATGAGTGTTATGGTGATGCTGAAGGTAATGATTGTTGTGGTGATGCTGAAGGTAATGATTGTTGTGGTGATGCTGAAGGTAATGATTGTTGTGGTGATGCTGAAGGTAATAATTGTTGTGGTGATGCTAAAGGTAATGATATGGTGATGATGAAGGTAATGATTGTTGTGGTGATGCTGAGGGTAATGATTGTTGTGGTGATGGGGAAGGTAATGATTGTTGTGATGCTGAAGGTAATGATTGTTGTGGTGATGGTGAAGATAATGATTGTTGTGGTGATGCTGAAAGCAATTCTTGTGGTGGTGATGCTGAAGGTAATTCTTGTGGTGGTGATGCTGAAGGTAATTCTTGTGGTGGTGATGCTGAAGGTAATTCTTGTGGTGGTGATGCTGAAGGTAATTCTTGTGGTGGTGATGCTGAAGGTAATTCTAGTGGTGGTGATGCTGAAGGTAATTCTTGTGGTGGTGATGCTGAAGGTAATTCTTGTGGTGGTGATGCTGAAGGTAATTCTTGTGGTGGTGATGCTGAAGGTAATTCTTGTGGTGGTGATGCTGAAGGTAATTCTTGTGGTGGTGATGCTGAAGGTAATTCTTGTGGTGGTGATGCTGAAGGTAATTCTTGTGGTGGTGATGCTGAAGGTAATGCCCGCGACACTGGAAGTGCTCCTCATTACTACTAACATCCTCTTACAGAGAAAAAACAGTGAGGTCACATTGACCTAGAATTACTGTGAGGTGATCAGCGTAGAAAGTCTTGTCAAACAAACTCTTCAACCAGGAAACCATCTGCCAATTATATAAAGAAGTTCTCCTATGATGAAAAACTAGCGGCATCACCCTGTGTAACCCTCTCCTCTAGTGTGTGTGTGTGTAATAACAGAACACAGCCGCCTGACTCGCTCATTATGGCGACAATAACCTTGGCACCCGCTCACGTCCCGGTCATCTGCCTCCCGACACTTCCTGATATCTACTCCCTTCCCATGACACTCCCTCCATTCTTCGGGAGTCATCTCCCTCAAAGGGCAAGGGAGATATTCCTTGGTGTATCACTCCTTATGTTTCTGAAAAACAGGATTTGTTTTAATCAGAACAAAAAAGTGAGGAGGAAATGTATCCATGGTGTGTCTTGATGGACTGTCTTCCTGATGGTGGCGAGATAGTAACGTCTGGGCTGGACTGTCTTCCTGACGGTGGCAAGATAGTAACATCTGGGCTGGACTCCTCGTCATCTTATTGAAACTCGTTCCTTTCAAAGGAGATTCACTGATGCTGGTGAAGGGGTCCCTTAATCTAAGAAATAGCTGCCCTCTTTCTTCTTACATTAAACTCGACTACCTCCCATTCCCAAGTGTTGTGTAGCCCTCAATGGGTGTAGCCTTGACCTATGAATATGACTGAAAATCTTCCGTGTACCAAAGACTAGCCTACAACATGCCTTGGCCAGCAGTGTTACCATATAGTTATCACAGTAACTGACGTACCCATGTTGTCAGTGGAACGCCTTCCAACTGAACAAAAGAAATTAATGGAAAAATAAATAGATAAAGAAATAACTTAGGAAAAAATGAGAAAAATGATTTTTGAGAATTTTACTTAAAATTTAAATATAATACAAAAATTGGCCTTCAGTTTCTTTTAGTTGGGCAGGAGTAGGTATGGCCCTGGATAGTTCCTCTGATGTTATTTATGTAGGTTATCCTGGGCAGATGGTAATCCGATGTTCTGGAATCTCCTACCACTTGGATGGAGCACAAGTAGAATAGGTAAGGGCCGGTAGTAGTAGAATAATGTTAATAAGTATTATTAACACATGTCTTGCTCCTTCATCTGGCGTCTATCCTGGAAGACCACGCCAGGAACAGAGCTGGTAATGAGAAAAGAAAACTGGTTACCCATAGTCATGATAATATAACATTTAAGAAAGAAAAAGAATGATAAATGCCAAAATCATTACTGGTAACCAGCAAACAAAAGAAAAGAACAAACAGTAATACTCCTGGTAGATCACCCTACCTGATTAGGAGAAGAGTGGAGGTGAAGTGACTCTCCAAACTTCAACCCACACCAGGTAAGGTCAATATTACCAGGAGTAGAAACTAACAAATCGGACACCAGGAACTAGTTTCGCCCCAGCCCGAGAGAGGGGGGGGTGCATGCGACGTAACTAATGGTTCCTGGATGCCCGAACAACCTTAACCCCACTTACGCCTACTTTTCCCTCACACATGTAACCCTTGAGCTGGAGTAGTCGTGGTGAATATGACCTGACTAAAGTTTATGTCAGTGTGACCTGTTTCATCCTAAACACTGACTAAGGGTCTGTCTGTGAACCCTAATCACTGGCATGATAAATGACCTAAACATGACCCGCATCACAGTGACCTATAATTATGTGTGACATACAAGGCTCTGCAACCCCTTGTGACTGCTCCCTCCACACCCCCCTTCCCTTTGTAGACCAAAATATACTGTTGATATTTCAGTCTCTCTCTCCCCTTCCCTCTTTGTCTGTCTGTCTCTGTCTCTCTCTCACACACACACAAGCAACAAATAACATCAACAACAAACTATATAACAAAAACATTATTTCAACAACTACACTAGTAACAACAACAACATCAGGTCCAACAACAACATTATCTTCATGAACAAGGACAATAACATGAAAAACAAGTGACAGAAGGATTGATGCTTGCGCACGATCGTTGTCAGGGGAGAGGAATTAGTGGTGGTGAATAGTGGTGATGGTAGTGTAGTGGTGGACACCCTCAACCCTATTGGTACAGCCTAGTATGAAAGTTAAGACACATGTGCAACATCTGGATATCTTTATTGTAGTAGACGTTTCGCCATCCAGTGGCTTTATCAATACAGATTCTAGGACATAATAGGAAGACAGTAGAACTATATACAAAAGATGAGGTAATCAGTCCCTCGGCCTTGGAGTTAGTGTTCACAGCATCGTGGTGGAGGAGAGTCTGGAGCAAAGGCAAGAAGACTGGCGCTTTTTATAGGCGTCAGTGAATGGGACGGGCAGCAGACGAGGGCTGTCACTGGTAGGTGGGATTCCCCAGTGGAAGTAGGTCCTTCCCAAAGAGATGGGTTAGTTGCAGCAGCCGTGAAGAAGGTCTTGTAGATGTCCTCTGAACCAAGATTCCATGATGTTGCAGTGTCTGACAAGTTGTGCAAGAAAGGTATAAAATACCGACAATATGAAAGTTAAGACACATGTGCAACATCTGGATATCTTTATTGTAGTAGACGTTTCGCCATCCAGTGGCTTTATCAATACAGATTCTAGGACATAATAGGAAGACAGTAGAACTATATACAAAAGATGAGGTAATCAGTCCCTCGGCCTTGGAGTTAGTGTTCACAGCATCGTGGTGGAGGAGAGTCTGGAGCAAAGGCAAGAAGACTGGCGCTTTTTATAGGCGTCAGTGAATGGGACGGGCAGCAGACGAGGGCTGTCACTGGTAGGTGGGATTCCCCAGTGGAAGTAGGTCCTTCCCAAAGAGATGGGTTAGTTGCAGCAGCCGTGAAGAAGGTCTTGTAGATGTCCTCTGAACCAAGATTCCATGATGTTGCAGTGTCTGACAAGTTGTGCAAGAAAGGTATAAAATACCGACAATATGAAAGTTAAGACACATGTGCAACATCTGGATATCTTTATTGTAGTAGACGTTTCGCCATCCAGTGGCTTTATCAATACAGATTCTAGGACATAATAGGAAGACAGTAGAACTATATACAAAAGATGAGGTAATCAGTCCCTCGGCCTTGGAGTTAGTGTTCACAGCATCGTGGTGGAGGAGAGTCTGGAGCAAAGGCAAGAAGACTGGCGCTTTTTATAGGCGTCAGTGAATGGGACGGGCAGCAGACGAGGGCTGTCACTGGTAGGTGGGATTCCCCAGTGGAAGTAGGTCCTTCCCAAAGAGATGGGTTAGTTGCAGCAGCCGTGAAGAAGGTCTTGTAGATGTCCTCTGAACCAAGATTCCATGATGTTGCAGTGTCTGACAAGTTGTGCAAGAAAGGTATAAAATACCGACAATATGAAAGTTAAGACACATGTGCAACATCTGGACATCTGGGTTAGTTGCTGCTGCAACTAACCCATCTCTTTGGGAAGGACCTACTTCCACTGGGGAATCCCACCTACCAGTGACAGCCCTCGTCTGCTGCCCGTCCCATTCACTGACGCCTATAAAAAGCGCCAGTCTTCTTGCCTTTGCTCCAGACTCTCCTCCACCACGATGCTGTGAACACTAACTCCAAGGCCGAGGGACTGATTACCTCATCTTTTGTATATAGTTCTACTGTCTTCCTATTATGTCCTAGAATCTGTATTGATAAAGCCACTGGATGGCGAAACGTCTACTACAATAAAGATATCCAGATGTTGCACATGTGTCTTAACTTTCATATTGTCGGTATTTTATACCTTTCTTGCACAACTTGTCAGACACTGCAACATCATGGAATCTTGGTTCAGAGGACATCTACAAGACCTTCTTCACGGCTGCTGCAACTAACCCATCTCTTTGGGAAGGACCTACTTCCACTGGGGAATCCCACCTACCAGTGACAGCCCTCGTCTGCTGCCCGTCCCATTCACTGACGCCTATAAAAAGCGCCAGTCTTCTTGCCTTTGCTCCAGACTCTCCTCCACCACGATGCTGTGAACACTAACTCCAAGGCCGAGGGACTGATTACCTCATCTTTTGTATATAGTTCTACTGTCTTCCTATTATGTCCTAGAATCTGTATTGATAAAGCCACTGGATGGCGAAACGTCTACTACAATAAAGATATCCAGATGTTGCACATGTGTCTTAACTTTCATATTGTCGGTATTTTATACCTTTCTTGCACAACTTGTCAGACACTGCAACATCATGGAATCTTGGTTCAGAGGACATCTACAAGACCTTCTTCACGGCTGCTGCAACTAACCCATCTCTTTGGGAAGGACCTACTTCCACTGGGGAATCCCACCTACCAGTGACAGCCCTCGTCTGCTGCCCGTCCCATTCACTGACGCCTATAAAAAGCGCCAGTCTTCTTGCCTTTGCTCCAGACTCTCCTCCACCACGATGCTGTGAACACTAACTCCAAGGCCGAGGGACTGATTACCTCATCTTTTGTATATAGTTCTACTGTCTTCCTATTATGTCCTAGAATCTGTATTGATAAAGCCACTGGATGGCGAAACGTCTACTACAATAAAGATATCCAGATGTTGCACATGTGTCTTAACTTTCATATTGTCGGTATTTTATACCTTTCTTGCACAACAGCCTAGTATCTTGTACGTTGTGATCGTGTCTCCTTGCATGATGCTCTTTATCTTCACTTGTTCATGACGTGTGGGTTCTATGCTGGTGCTGCATACTCCAGTATGTGGTGTATACCTCATGAGAGCCTTGATGCTGATGAAGAGCTCTTGATCTGAGCAATTGGAGCTCTCTTCCCCTTCCCAGGATCTAACCTAACAGCCCCCTATTCCCCCAAGGTTAAAATTCAGCAATTAGTGCTCCCACTGTCTCATCAGGGATATATTTATCTTGGTTATTTTAGCCTGGTCATTAATCAGGAGTGACGTCACTGGGAGGTAATGATTGGCTGTTGATCCACAAATGACGGTCGGGTCAGCGCTCTAATTTCCTCTTATTAGCCAATCAGGTGCGATGTTTACGCTGGTCTCTGAACCTTGTGATCATAGATCTGATCTCACTTTATTCTCATTATCTTCCACACCACTTCGCTGTTTATGTGTAAAAAATACAATTGGTGATTTATGGCATCTGAGAACACGTTTCGCCCCAGCATCCCAGGAGGGTGAAACGTCTTCTCAATAAATGCCATAACACGCATATGGATGAGGACACTTGTGTACTGTTCAGGATATTCATTAAATGAAACGTTTCGCCACCAATGGCTTCATCAGTCCTAGTGGCGAAATGTTGTCCTGAGCTATCACAAGTGTCCTTTTGCCAAGGTTTGTGGTGTCACCATAACATTTACAAGCACAACCCGCCTTGTGTGAGTTAGGTTAGGTAAGGTTCGTCAGGAAACAGGACAAGTGTTTCCTGACGCGGGTCTTGGAAGATGACCCGCAGCTGGAGCTTTTGGTCATCCGACCGAGGCCTTCCGCTAGCTTGCCGGTCCACCCCTTTAAAAATTGTGATCGTAGTTATAACCACTTAGTAAATATTGTGTGACTTATTAACAAAGTGGTATATATACAGTTGGTAACTGGCCGATCACATGATGTTTATGAAGGCATCAAGTGTCTCGGGTTACGTGATTGGTCAGTCAGGTAGCACTTATCAACCAATGAGGCAGCTGCAGGTGAGTGACGTAACGCAGCTCGAGCTCTCTGATTGCTGGCTCGTGGGAGGTACCTTTGTTTATGCATCCTCCGCGGAAGGTGATGGCGCTAAGCTCATCCATTATCATCCAGCTCACTTGGCGCCGTAATAAACCACTCTCCTGCCCACCCACCCGCCTACTAACCCACCCACCCGCCCTCACTTTTGCCAAGCAGGAATAAAGCGAGATCTTTTATACTTTGCACTTTATTCTTCGCCGGGTCACCATGTACAAGAGGAAACAATTTCACATATCCACGACTATGCCAAGTCGACTTATTATTGATTTATGCTGACTACTCCTTGATATGTAGAACAGGTGTGCACAATGTTGGCTTCTGCAACATATCTCATATTATTGCTTAAATCGAAAAATATAAATTTGATGGAAAATATATTTCAAATTCTGCGCACATCTCTTAAACAAAATCGAAAGCCACAACGAAGTATTTCTAAGCTTTTATGAAAACATTATCTATATCACCCACATGGAGAGAGAAACTCAGAAGATTGATTGATCTGCATATTTCGACCCCCTTCTGGAGTGAGTCGTCTGGATAACTAACATGGGAAACTCTACGGTAATTAAACCTAAAAAGAGTCTTTTCTGTTGAGCTGTGGTACTTTACATTGCGCTTATATGCATAAAACTACAGTAACTTTTTCTGCAGATTTTGCGCGCACTTCTGCCAGTATTATTTCTATGTAACATCATACTGACAACCAGTCTGTGTTCATCCCTGTGACAACCCATTTCTTTTACAGTCGGGGCAAGCTTTAAGGGAGGGCAACAGGGGCCATAGCCCAGGGGCCCCTCACACACACATACACAGTAGGGCCCCCACAAAGAAACTATATTTCATACTACTAGGAAATAAATATTAATTTATAATCCATAAAATAAAACCATGTTATAAATATATAATTCCTCTGAAGCTTGTAGCAAATAATTACTCGAGTCTCGGTTGTGTATTGACGACTGTGTGGACGATCATGATATATGGTCCCTTCTTCCCTACCACCATACCACTGAGGAATGATAGACTGGTTTACAAGTCTAAGGTTTTATTAATGTGTCCAATGGAAGAACATATTCTGTTAAAAAATAACTGTTTATTCATTTTTGTTGAACTTGACTGTTCATTGTTCATATATTTTCACCAGTGCGTACCCATTGCTTTTGCCAAGTGCTCAAGATTTGTGTCTAAATTACGAAATGTTGTAGCTACATGATCAGGAGTAATAATAGTAGCAGTAATGATTAATAATAATAATAATAATAATAATAATAATAATAATAATAATAATAATAATAATAATAATAATTTGAGGGCTTATAAACTGTTTACCCAGGGGACCCCAATATAATTAAACCTAGCACTGTAATTTCAACCCGCCCGTGGTATGGTTTAACTACATGATAACTACCTGGTGGTTCAAAATTACACTCACTCATCCACTGACTATAAACCCAGAAATACTAATCTTAATCTTAAAATAATAAATCCTAACTAGTCATAAGTTTGCCTATGATACTCAAATATTGACACCTTGTATTGTGCCAAAACAAAAGCATTCACATTGCTAAACTCACAAATTATGATGTAGTCACTTAGCCTTAATACCATAATCTGTAAGGATTTAATGTTAAGAATTAATCTAAGTCTGCTCGAAATGCCTAGCCATGCTAGGTGTCCTAATGGCCCCCTCTGTAATTAGTATTTTATAACATGTAAACCACAAACTACCCAAAACCTGTAAACCCCACATTGTAACCATTATAGAGAATAAACTTGAATTGAATTAATAATCTCTCTGACGATCAGTCTCTGTTCTTTTCAGTGACGGATCTGGTCTTCGGCCAGCCGGGGTCTCCGTGGACCACTGGGGACAACGACTATTACTACGACCCTCTTAACCCAGAGGACACCTTTCCAGTCATCACTAGCAGCAGCCGCTCCTTCTCTATCCAACAGGGAGACTCCGTCATCCTGCCCTGCGTCGTGCAGAACCTGGGTCAGTATTGTGTTCGCTGGTGTGACAGCCTGAGATTGGGTCTCCTGATTCCATCTGCTTGCAAAGATAGTTGTTTCGGCTGCTAATCTTCACACCCTAGCTCTGTCAGGGGAATTCCAGTCTCTATTGAGACTACGTGGTGAATTTTCCCGTGGGAGCTGGCCTCCACACGTCGGGGTGTGTGGAGACCTTTATAAATTCAGGGAAAGTAACTAAGAGAAAAATTTCGTCAGGAGCCGTGGATGGTTACAGAGCTGAAGGCTCTGTGAGGGCTTGATCAGACTGTCTAGGACAGTGCTAAGGCTCTATGTTAATTATATTCCTTTGTCTCAATTATCTTGCTTTCTACCCCTAGTTATTTTTGGTATCAGATTGTAATAAATAATTAAGGATTAACGAATTGTAATAACGTGAATTATAGTATTCACTTTCCCCTATCTTTAATTTGTCATTCTTAATAAGAATGACAAATTAAAAATAGGGGATATTACTTAAGTAGTAAGGTAAAAGTTTAGTGGAAATAATAAAAGTCCCAATAGTGTGTAGTGAGGTAAGATGGTGTCCTCACTGTTTCATCTCATTACTCATTACTTACCATACTGAGGGTAAAAAGGGTCCGCATTTCTCGCCCGTGATATGACAC
The DNA here is from genome assembly GCF_038502225.1 of Cherax quadricarinatus. Classification (NCBI taxonomy): domain Eukaryota; kingdom Metazoa; phylum Arthropoda; class Malacostraca; order Decapoda; family Parastacidae; genus Cherax; species Cherax quadricarinatus. The sequence goes on from NC_091343.1 coordinate 24,252,656, forward strand.
TAGTTGACACATCTGGTGACACACACAGCATACTGTGACTTAGTTCCTCTCTGCTTTACTTACTCTCTGTAGAGAATGAAGGACACAATACCGTGACTGGAACAATACACAAATAACGCGTGTGATTAGTTTGTGGTCCAAGTTGGACCGAAACGTTGCCATGTTTCATTCTTCTATGTGCGGGTTATTTGTGTATTTTTCCTCTCTGCGTTAGTTCCTCTCTCTTTCTCATTGATGGTTATTTTACCGTCTCTTAATTTCGCCCTCCTTCCCTCACTCACGCTCTCTTTCCCTCTATCCCTCTTCTTACCTTCTCTTCCCGATTAATTATTTCCCCATTTCTTTCTCTCTTTCCTTAGCTATTTCGCCCCCCTTTCGCCTTCTTGTTTCACTCCAAAGCCCCACCCGTTCCAGAATCACCACATTCTAGACTACCATCACTGAAGACTCACACCACTTGCTTCCTTCCACAGAAGAGTATAGCCTCATCTGGCGCCACGGGAATCAGATTCTGTGGGTGCTGCAGCATCGACCAGACGGACCCATCGTCGAGGTACGACCTCACTATTTCTATCCTGGATCCTCAATTTGTTCCTCTGCTGGAGAAAATACACACGTTACAGAACAAGGTTTTATTGGGACAATGGTGCACTCTGTATAGAGCTTTATCAAGTCTACACAGAGCGAATCTTTTCGTCAATAAATGTTTGTAATTCACTGTATCTCTTAAATGCTCGCCACGACACTTAGATGCGACTTCTCTTACATATCTTCCTCTCGTTGGTTCTTCATCTCTTGGGTCTTACAACTGGGGGAAGCTACATTTTATGTTTTGTTTTTTATTTTTATTTTCACCTAGTTAACCCTTCGCTTCTTGCATAAACACCTCATGGATCCTAAATCTCTTGGAGTTCAATATCTTTAGAGCGCTAATAATCTTAGATTCCTTTACACCTTGGGCCATTTTCTTTCAAGGTTCCACACTTCTTGGATCTTCCGTCCTTGAATTCTGACACCGCTTGAGACTACACTTCTGGATTCTACACCTCTTGAACCTTCACCTCTTAGATCCTGCACCTGTTAGATCCTGCACCTCTTAGATCCTGCACCCCTTAGAATACTCTTTTGCTATATTATTGCGAGATAATATCCTCCCATTTTACAAACAAAAATATGTATTTTGATTATTTGTGATTTACGTAATTTTAGGCTAACGTTAACCTAACCTGCCATTACATAACTCAACGTAACCTAACCGGAAGTGGCATATTTCACTGTAGCACTGGCTGAGTAAACGGGCGAGAAGCATCAAAAAACGAACGCTTTATGACGTATTACTTGATTGTAGACGTCTGTTCTTTGGTCGCCCCATAGTGACCTGGCACTCTGGAGGTCATCTCAAGGTGACCTCCGTCACTGTGCACTGTCGTAAACTGTTGACTGTTGAACAGGTATATGGGATTACACTGGAAAGACAATAGCAACGGTCATCTAAGTACCCACGGAGACTATATGTTGAGAAAAGCAATGTATTTCTATCTAGATTTATGACTGTTAGGCACTATCATGTATTACTTTGTGTGTGAGACAAAGATAAAAGCAGAAGGCTCTCTCCCCAAGCTCCACTCCAGCCATTGCCCGCGTGAAATACAGGAGTAGAAGATATTAATGGATATATTTGCTTGTCGGCTCCTTCCTGTGACGGTGGTACTTTTCCTATGATGTAGCACTTTTCCTGTGATGGTGGCATATTTGCTGTGACGGTGGCATCTTTCCTGTGACGGTGGCACCTTTTATGCTGGTGCTTTATTTAGTATCATAAATGCCGCTATTCAGCCGAATCAGTTTCGATTGCTGCATTATCCTCCGTATTTGCCTCCCCTTCCTCATCGTCAATTGTATCCTCATCCTGCTCTTCCTTTCTAATCCTGCCCGCCTTCCTCTCAATTTTCCCTCTTGTCCATCCTAATCTTGCCCTCCTTCACCCCCCTAATCTTGCCTTCCTAATACTGCCGGTCCTCTCCCTAATCCTGTTGATCCTGCCCGCCACCTTCTAGTCCTGCTGCCTTCCTACGCCAGGGTAAAGATAAGCTAAGATAAGATAAGATTTCGTTCGGATTTTTAACCCCGGAGGGTTAGCCACCCAGGATAACCCAAGAAAGTCAGTGCGTCATCGAGGACTGTCTAACTTATTTCCATTGGGGTCCTTAATCTTGTCCCCCAGGATGCGACCCACACCAGTCGACTAACACCCAGGTACCTATTTGCTGCTAGGTGAACAGGACAACAGGCGTAAGGAAATGTGTCGAAATGTTTCCACCCGCCGGGAATCGAACCCGGGCCCTCCGTGTGTGAAGCGGGAGCTTTAGCCACCAGGCCACCGGGCCACAAGATGTAAGTGTTCCTTCCTCTTTCCACAAAAACTGTCGTCGTGAGACTATTCCTCATACATTTAGTATGTTGGTCTTCCCTTTCTCATGAGTGAGAGTTAGCATTCATGGTTATATATAAATTTTTATTGTCACAAGTGCTGAATGATCTCTTAAGCAAAGAACTTTGTAAATCTTATTATATCTTCCTTCCATGTCAGTACTCAGTGGTATGTACTCACCTAATCCCCCCTATCCCTCCTGTCCTCCAGTGTTGTCAGGTGGATTTCCCTTAACCTCTCCTCGTAGGACATACCCCTTAGCTCCGGAACTAGTCTCGTTGGAAACCTTTGCACTTTCTCTAATTTCTTAACGTGTTGACCAGGTGTGGGTTCCATACAGGTGCTGCATACTCCAGTATGGGCCTAACGTGCACGGTGTACAGTGTCGTGAACGATTCATTGCTGAGGTGACGAAACACTGTTCTTAAGTGTGTGTGTGTGTGTGTGTGTGTGTGTGTGTGTGTGTGTGTGTGTGTGTGCGTATCCTACACTTTGTTAGGTTAGGTTACATTAGGTTAAGCTAGATTAGGTTAGCTAAGATTAGGCTTAGTTTGCGTTTAATAAGAGTCCTTGCCATCATATATATATATATATATATATATATATATATATATATATATATATATATATATATATATATATATATATATATATATATATATATATATATATAGATATATGTAATACCACCCAAACCATTGTGCCATCTTTCTAGTGGTTTACTGGCCATTTTGTGAGGGAGTAAATGGCGGTATAGAACTTTTTATTGCATAGCGCTGAAGTGAAGAAATTTATCCTGATGTTGGTTTTAGTTATGATAAACCGCTTATTGAAGGTTTATGGTCATTGGATCGAGGTCTTTTACCCACCCTTCCCTTGGTTTAACGGATTTAACTTTTCACACTAATTAAAAAAAACAAGAAATACTTTTTCTGATCTTAATGTATGTTGGTGAATGTTCTCGTTGTGTCAGTAATGTGCAAAGGTTTAAAAGGTGCGTGCCTTCCTACCAGGCTGTGTCACAGGACCACCGGATCGGTCTCAATGGTACCTCTCTGATGTTGTCCAGGGTACAGTGGAAGGATGCTGGGACCTATACCTGTGAACTTTCCACACAGCCACGACGAACACTCAACCACACCCTCACCGTCAGAGGTACGTAACTCATACCACATCTTCACCGTCAGAGGTACGTAACTCATACCACACCTTCACCGTCAGAGGTACGTCACTTAGACCACACCCTCACCGTCAGAGGTACGTAACTCATACCACACCCTCACCGTCAGAGGTACGTAACTCATACCACATCTTCACCGTCAGAGGTACGTAACTCATACCACACCTTCACCGTCAGAGGTACGTCACTTAGACCACACCCTCACCGTCAGAAGTACGTGTCTCATACCACACCTTCACCGTCAGAAGTACGTAATTCATACCACACCTTCACTGTCAGAGGTACGTAACTCAGACCACACCTTCACCGTCAGCGGTACGTAATTAATACACCTTCACCGTCAGAGGTACGTAATTCATACCACACCTTCACCGTCAGAGGTACGTAATTCATACCACACCTTCACCGTCAGAGGTGCGTAACTCAGACCACACCTTCACCGTCAGAGGTACGTAACTCATACCACACCCTCACCGTCATAGGTACGTCACTCAGACCACACCCTTACCATCAGAGGTTTGTCACTTTATAGGTAAAAAGAAGTCTTTATAAAACACAAGCAGTGTACCAACTGCAAGCTGTAATGTTGTTGTTGCTTCTACAGTGCCTCCGTCAGTGTACCCGGCCAATAACCGCAGTGAAGTCACCATCAGGATTGGCAGCACTGTCACCCTGGGTTGCCATGCTTCAGGTTACCCTACACCTACTGTCACCTGGACCCGAAAGGTGAGTATCTCATGCCTCTTCCCATCCCTGTCACCTGATGTATATATATGTATGTATATATATATATATATATATATATTCTTTCTTTCAACACACCGGCTGTATCCCACCAAGGCGGGGTGGCCCAAAAGGAAAAACGAAAGTTTCTCCTTTTACATTTAGTAATATATACAGGAGAAGAGGTTACTAGCCCCTTGCTCCCGGCATTTTAGTCGCCTCTTACAACACGCATGGCTTACGGAGGAAGAATTCTGTTCCACTTCCCCATATATATATATATATATATTATGAATATATATATATATACATATACATATATATATATATAATATATATATATATATATGCATATATATATATGCATAACAACCACTGTGAAAGAGTAGTGAAATTCCAAGTGCTTTCGTGACTACTCACATTGTGGGTAAGCCATTGTCATAGTTCCTTGGCAATGTGAGTAGTCACGAAAGCGCTTGAAATTTCACTACTCTTTCACAGTGGTTGTTTTGCATATTTTAAAATCACCTGTTTACTGTGATCTTATTGCATATATATATATATATATATATATATATATATATATATATATATATATATATATATATATATATATATATATATATATATATATACCGAGGGAGAGAGGGGAGTAGGAGATATTAGGGGGGAGAAAATAATGAGGATAATTAAATTAAACGGTACAGTGATGATTGATGTAAAGCTGCAGCCATTTATCTCATTACCGATACTGCGAATATTGATGACTGAGATATAAACTTCGGTATGTGCATCGATGTGGCAAGCAGTGAAGGAATGAGGCCGCCATTGACGCAAATAAAATGATGAAAATACGTGTTTTAGTGCATCATACAACCTTGTGTATAGGTTGTATAGTTTTTGTATTAATTCTTGCTTAATGCTACACCTCGGCTGGTAAAGAACTTGCTCTGCTAGATGTGTGTTGCCTGCCTTCCTGCAGTTGTCAGGTGCTGGCCGCTCAATACACACAAAATACCTTTCTCAACCCACTCTGACTTCGAGTTTCATCTGTTCTTATTAGACCCTATTCATATTATTATTAATTTTGTTATTATTATTATTATTATTATTATTATTATTATTATTATTATTATTATATCAAGACGGGTTCTGACTCAGTAAAGATTTTGATATGCTACAAGACGCTTTGTTGGGCGTAACAGTATTATTATTATTATTATTATTATTATTATTATTATTATTATTATTATTATTATTATTATTATTATTATTATTATTAGGAAGCCTTAGTCCTGTAGTGATCATACAACACCTGAGGAATGGGAAATAGTCACGTTTGACTTGTTGGGTAAATATCAGACATCTTTACACCTGGCCAGTAGTGGTGATGGTGTGTATATTGTCAGCAGAGATGGGAGCAACATCTCCTGACGCGGTTTAAATGATGACCTACTCAGTGGAACGTTTGGTCAAGCAATGACCTACTCAGTGGAGTTTTTGGTCATATGATAGAGACCTTTCCCTGGTACATCCACCACGTAAACATAATAATGATTAACTTTGGGAATAATATACTAATAAACGATTAGGATATTGTTGATGTTCAACCTTAATGACCCTCGCGTAGTTAATAGGTTTTAAGCTCAATTAACCAACCAAAACTCTTGTCTTCTCAGGGTGGAAACTTGCCAGGTCCAGCTGAAGGTGCCAACCTGACAGTACACGAGGCAGTACCTGAAGACAATGGTGTATACAAGTGCACAGCCACCAACGGTGTGGGTAAGCCAGCCTCCACCTCCATCATCCTGCAAGTCATGCGTGAGTATTTGTGCTACCTACAACCTTTGTGCTACCTTCCAGGGGAAGGGGTCACCCCGCCAAGGTAGGGTGACGCAGTTGCTCTCCGACTGCAACATCTACACGCCTCCTTCAAAGTGGAGACTTTCGGCTCTTTTCTGTGAGATAGTTTAAAACAGTTAAAAAAAAGGTCCAGAGTAAGAGACATGTACACCTAAGGCAACCATTACACAGGAGGACTTTCCTGTTATATTCCATGACAGGATGGTTTCCGTATACTCCATCATGCAGGACAATTTTCCTGTTATTCTCCCTCGCTTAGAAGTCTTTCCCCCTTTTAGACTCCATCAGACAAAAAGGTTTTTCTGTCATTCTCCATGACATAGGGAGAGGTTCTTTTTTTTACACCATGAAGTGAAATCTGTCAGCATGAGCTTGGAGACTTCAGTAAATCGATGAGATTATCGTGAAGAATTCCATTGTAGGTTCAATAGGCACAGTATCGTATGTAGAGTACTGGTGATGTGCGGTCTGTTGGTGGCTGGTTGTAAGACACCTTCCTTGAAAGGCACGTTGACCAGAGCAGAGTTGTGCGAGTGCAGGACACAATAGTGGATGATTTGCGCTGATGGTTTTAAATTGGTGGAGCTGTTTAGTAACATTCCAGGTGTTGTTTTTTTTTTGTATTTTTTGATGACGTACGTGGAAATTCGTTTAGTGTTCTTTGTTATTCTTTTTTTTCATGTGTCCTCACACAATTCTGGTTGCAAGGGTCGATTCATATCTGGTTCCGCCTCTTCACTGGTCGCTATTAGGGAGAGAGAGAGAGAGAGAGAGAGAGAGAGAGAGAGAGAGAGAGAGAGAGAGAGAGAGAGAGAGAGAGAGAGAGAGAGAGAGAGAGAGAGAGAGAGAGAGAGAGTGCATGTTGGTGTGTGCTCTAATGTCAGCATGGTTGGCAAGTCTTTTGGTGGATGCACTAGTTCATGATTGCTGGGTGTTGTTCTGACGTCATCATGGTTGATGAGTGTTGTTCTGGCGTCAGCATGGTGGACTTAATTACTTGTAGTAGTCTTTTGTTTTTAGGGATTGACAAACTAGTGGAGACCTTGACGTAGGAATGTCTAGCAGCTCCGGTAAGCCAGTGAATGCTGAACTACAATCATATAACACTTGTCCACCAGCATATACTGAACCACTGACTGGTTTCACCAATCTTACCAAAATTCAGCTCCAGGAAACACATCCCCGCTGTAACACAATGCCACCGCCATAAACCAAGGTAGAACTATAGCTCTTGGCCTGAAAATTGACCTGTGCCAACAAAATCTCTTCCTTCCACCGCCAGATCGACCCAAGGTGTGGGCGGAGAAAGAGGAGGTGTACTCTGGGGTGGGTTACGAGGCCACAATAGCTTGTTACGTGGAAGCCGAACCTCGCCCACAGGTCAAGTTTTATCGTCTGGGCGATATCCCCGTTGATCCCCTCAGGCTTTACAAGACATTCGACGTTAACAATAGGTAGGTATCGTCCATGCTAACAATAAGTATCGTCGCTGCCAACAATAGATGGGTATCGTCGACGCTAACAATAGGTGGGTATCGTCGATGCTAACAATAGGTGGGTATCGTTGATGTTAACAATAGGTGAGAATCGCTGATGCTAGCAATTGATGGGTATCGTCGATGTTAACAATAGCTGGGTACCGTCTATGTTACCCGGTTGATGCTGTAAAGTTGGGACTGTTTTCGAATTATTTTTAACTTTTTTGTGAATTAAAATAACACACACACACACACACACACACACACACACACACACACACACACACACACGGAGCTCTAAACTTGTAGGGAATCATACAGCACCAAGGGAATGGAAGGTAAACACCTTCGATCCAAGGAACGGGAAGGTAGCTCCAATCCCATGGATCAAACATAATTACCTCCCATTTCCCCCTACTTTATATAACCCTTAAGTATTTAGTGCTTTCCAATAAATGCAATTGTTTTTTCCGTTCATTGTCCTTGTGGTTATGAAAGAAGCTACGGGTTGCTGAACCAGCTTATACTGTGGCATTGTCACGCTCTATGTGAAGCTCTACGCAGAGCCAAACATGACGTGATAAAGCTCTACACAGCCAAAAATAACCTGATAAAGCTCTACACAGATTCAAACATGATACAAGCTCTACACGGAGTCAAACATGACTTGATACAGTCTCTACAAAGAAATGCTTTTTCTGCAGCCTGCGTCTGTGGTGACGTGTGTCTGCAGGTCACCCCTCCATACATCTCCTTCGGGATACATACTTAGCTTGTATATTTCACTTCTCAGGTACTCGTTGCATTTTGACCACGTGCAACTGAGTGACTTCGGTTACCACACCTGCAACGCCTCCAACTTCATAGGAAATTCCTCAGCCATCATCAGGCTGTCTGGGCGACCCAAGCCTGTCAGGTAAGAGCCGATGGTTTGTCCAAAATGTCAGTAACTTTGGAGGTTCTCTACAAATATGCTGCTAACTACTGTGTCCTTTGATAAAGCTCCTGGTGAGCGAAACGTTGCCACAATAAATGTCACATTAGTTGCATGTGTCCTTTTACTTAGCATATCGTCTGTAATTCTACCAATATTGATACAGAATAACTTTTGTCAATTTCATTAATATCAGTTTATGTTTCCATGGCATAAACTGGGAATTATAAGATATTACAAGGATCCCAATTGAAATGTCACCCTGACTTTTTTGGGAAGGTTATCCCAGGTAATTTACACATATGTTACTAGGTATGGTAATTGTACTGAGATGTGTTGAATAATAACCAACATGAAAACAGAAGCCCAGAAAATTAGTTTGCCTATAGATATTACTTATAACAACTCCACATTATTATAATCCAAAAAAAGAAGCGTTAAACCTTCCAGGGTCACAACTCCTCATTGAACTCTTCGTTTGTCGCAAAACTCTGCGGGTATCACCCGCAAAATTTCGCTAAGTGATTTGTATTAAATTTATTTAGGCACAGGTACACATAGGTACAATTATCATACGTAATGCAAATTACCTATAGGATAGTCCCAAAAAATAAGGCAAAGTGACTTATTTCCATTGGGGTGCTTATTTGACTGGGTTCTGTTCTAGCTTATTTTTATCACACAAGTATACATGTGCACACGAAAATATTCACACACTTATATGCATATGAATAAACAGAAAGATGGACGGGGGCTCGAACCGCGACCCTACAGTCGTTTTTAACGACTTAAATTGAGTTCATATGTACATATACATATATAAATGCACACAAGTGTACATACACACATGCATATGCAAGCACACGCACAGTAATATTATATATATACAGACGTATACAAGCAAAAGTAAGCTTACATTTAGTTGCATTTGACTTGCATAACCGCTTAACACTATTCCTCTTGCAGTGTATTGATATAAAAGGTCCGGGGATGATGGTATACCATCTTGGGATAACATAGTTCATGATACACATCTGCTTGTTAACAATTTTCATCCTGACAGATTTACCAGCCTCAGCCAGGGGGACAAGGAGAATACTTACACTCTTGTATGGGACGTGGAGAGTTATGCTCCAGTTCTCGCCTACATCATTGCCTATAGAAACGTAAGTCTTTATTCATTATTATTATAATCACAACTAAGTGCTAAACCTACAAGGGTCATACGGCGGTGCAGAGGTTATACAGCGCCTGGGATAGTTTACCTGGAGAGAGTTCCGGGAGTCAACGCCCCCGTGGCCCGGTCTGTGACCAGGCCTCATGGTGGATCAGAGATTGATCAACCAGGCTGTTACAGCTGGCTGCACGCAATCCAATGTACGAGTCACAGCCCAGCTGGTCAGGTACCGACTTTAGGTGATTGTCCAGTGCCTGCTTGAAAACAGCCAGGGGTCTGTTGGTAATCCCCCTTATGTATGCTGGGAGGCAGTTGAAGTCTCGGGCCCCTGACACTTATTGTATGGTCTCTTAACGTGCTAGTGACACCCCTGCTTTTCATTGGGGGGATGTTGCATCGTCTGCCGAGTCTTTTGCTTTCGTAGTGAGTGATTTTCGTGTGCAAGTTCGGTACTTGTCCCTTTACGATTTTCCAGGTGTATATAGGGGAAGATAATTGGAATTGCTTTAAGGGGATCAAGAAAGCATTCCTCTTGAAGGGCAGTTAAGAATAGCACTGTGATGTCAGCATACTTCTGGCAAGACAGTGACTGAATGAGTGATGGTGAAAGTGTTTCCTCTCTTCAAGTCACCCTGCCATAGTGGGAGACAGCTGGTATGTTACAGCCTCCAACGTCATCAATGCCCTAACACCCTGTTCCTGTTTGCAGATGATGTGAAGTTAATGAGAATTAAATTAGATGAGGATCAGGTAGGACTTCAAAGAGACCTGGACAGGCTGGACACCTGGTCCAGCAACTGGCTTCTCGAATTTAACCCTGCCAAATGCAAAGTCATGAAGATCGGGGAAGGGCAAAGAAGACCGCAGACGGAGTATAGGCTAGGTGGCCAAAGACTGCAAACCTCGCTCAAGGAGAAAGATCTTGGGGCGAGTATAACATCGAGCATGTCTCTGGAAGCACACATCAACCAGATAACTGCTGCAGCATATGGACACCTGGCAAACCTGAGAATAGCGTTCCAATACCTTAGTAAGGAATCGTTCAAGACACTGTACACCGTGTACGTAAGGCCCATACTGGAGTATGCAGCACCTGTTTGGAACCCACACTTGATCAAGCACATCAAGAAATTAGAGAAAGTGCAAAGGTTTGCGACAAGGTTAGTTCCAGAGCTAAGGGGAATGTCCTACGAAGAAAGGTTAAGGGAAATCGGTCTGACGACACTGGAGGACAGGAGGGTTAGGGCACACACGATAACGACATGCAAAATACTGCGTGGAATAGACAAGGTGGACAGAGACAGGATGTTCCAGAGAGGGGACACAGAAACAAGGGGTCACAATTGGAAGCTGAAGACCCAGATGAGTCAAAGGGATGTTAGGAAGTATTTCTTCAGTCATAGAGTAGTCAGGAAGTGGAATAGACTAGCAAGTGAGGTAGTGGGGGCAGGAACTATACATAGCTTTAAGATGAGGTATGATAAAGCTCATGGAGCAGGGAGAGAGAGGACCTAGTAGCACTCAGTGAAGAGGTGAGTCTCGACCCCTGCAACCACAATTAGGTGAGTACAATTAGGTAAGTACCACTTACTCTATCTTCCCTCTTTGCTGACAGCTCAACTTTTGGCACAGACTCTGACATTTTGTCAGCAACAGATTTATCACAAACTTTGACTATACTTCCTTTAGCAGTCATCACCGCCCTTACTAACTCAACGTCTGTTATACCCTCCACCTTCGCTAGTCTCAGATCAAGCAGATTAGCAGCCAGGTCACCAACTGAAAAAGACCCGGGTCGGGACAACACCAGTGAACTACATAAAGATCAGGATCAAGCATTAATAACCTTTAGCACACCCTACCCTGCAGTGCTGTATGACCCTTATGGGTTTAACACTTACTTATGATTATATTATTATTATTATTATAAAGAAGAAGCACTAAACCCACTAGGGTCTAGTGGGTTTAGTGTGTTATTATTATTATAAAATAAAAGTGTGTTAAAACAGTATGTGTTGTGAGTTTAATTCATGCTGGTAATTTTTTAGTTTTTAATTTTATCTTTAAATTTAAAAATGACCTACCTGGTCAACAAGGATGTTAGTGCTAGCAGCCTGCAGGCCCATATATTCATCACAACCTGGCTGATAGGGCACCTGTAAATTAAATTAACATTTTTATGCAGATTTTGTCACTCTTGCAGGAGAGTGATGGCGAGGACGAGGGGATCAAGTTGACGGTGCCAGGAACTACATCCTCCTCCATCTACCACTCTTACAGTCACAACTTCACCCAGCTGGAGCCAGGGGCAACATACTATGTCCAAGTCACAGCCAAAAACGAATTTGGTCTGAGTGACGTCAATGAAACTTTTACATTTACCACATTTGATCCAGGTTAGTGAAGGAAATAAATGATAAACTGCCAACGATAGTAAAGACAGAGTCACACTAATAATAATTATTATTACAATCAAAACTTAATGCTAAACCCAATTCTGTAATAAAACTCTTCACAGAGCGAAACATTGTCTCAGTAAATCCCTCAAGGGAGGTTCCTTGATGCCGATAAGGTGCTCTTGATCCAAGATATTGGACGTGCCCTCCCCTTTCTTGGATTGAATCTGAATGCTACCGATTTCCCTTGGCTCTATGACCTCTACAGGTTTAGAACTCTCCCTTAAATGTAATATCTTGTTAAAGCTTAAGCTGCAGTGTGTCCTTTTCAGGGTAATCAAGTTCATTACAATGACAAGGAAGCACTAAACCTGTAGGTGTCAAATAGCATCTACGGAATGGGAGGCATTCAGGTCTGATCCAAGGAAGAGGAGGATGTTTGGTTCCTTGGATGAAGAGCCCCTTAAGGGCATATTATTATTATTATTATAATCAAGGGGGAAGCGCTAAACCCGGAGGATTATAGAGCGCCTAGGGGGGGATGTGGAAGGCATTCAGGCTTAATTTGGGGAACGAGCACAGATCCAATTCCCTAAATCAAGAGCCCCTCACCAACATCAAGGAACCTTCCGTGAGGGGCTTAAGGGCATAATATAAAGAATGTAATTGTAACGTATTCCACCTTGACGACTGTATTCGGATTCTTCACATACAGTGGACCCCTGGTTAACGATATTTTTTCACTCCAGGAGTATGTTCAGGTGCCAGTACTGACCGAATTTGTTCCCATAAGGAATATTGTGAAGTAGATTAGTCCATTTCAGACCCCCAAACATACACGTACAAACGCACTTACATAAATACACTTACATAATTGGTCGCATTCGGAGGTGATCGTTATGCGGGGGTCCACTGTATTTTACCAATACCTTACAGTAACTTCTGTTCATTACATTGTATTACATATTATATTCATAGAATGCTAAACTCGCAGGGGTCATACAGGGCCTGGGGAATGGAAGGCATTTAGGCTTGATTCAAGGAATTGGAGCACAGGTCCAATTCTTTAGATCAAGAGCCCTTCACTAGCATCAAGGAACCTCCTTTGTGGGATCCAGCCCCTCAAGGGAGGTTCCTTGACACTGGTGAGGGGCTCTTGATATAGGGAATTGGATCTGTGGTCCAGTTCCCTGAATTGAGACTGAATACTTTCCATCTCCCCCATATGCCTTGTATAATCCTACAGGATTAGCACTTCCTACGATTATAATAATAATAATAATAGTGGGGTCCATCACACTAAATATTATAATTATTATTGATATTATATTATTTTCATTGTTCATAAAAATTTTTAAACCCCTATGGGTATATTTTCATAACACAAAGCTCAGGATTGTTAAACGGAACTTTGGCTTCCCAGTCATCTATTGTCAGAAAATTATTTAGGAGTGCCTCGAGCCTTCTGGAGCAATAACAAGTGCCCAAACATGAATATAAATGCAGTATAATCATGGGGGAAGTGCTAAACCCACAGGAGTCATTCAGCACCTAGGGAAATGGGAGGCATTTAGATTTAATCCAAGGAAGTACAGCTTCAGTACCTTAGATTAAAGAGCCCCTCACTGGTATTCAAGGTTTATTATCACAGAATAATGCTGAACCTGTAGAAGAGTTTTATTTTAATGATTTACTTCTTAGTTTTTGGTCAGCATCTCACAAATGGTATAGTTTTTTAAACTGCACTTGTGGCAGTGCAGTTACAGGTACACTCATGCATCTCATTACTACAGCTCTCCAGCTCTCTCATGCAACCGTACATGTTGTATAAGGGTCAAAATTTAGGTCAATTATTGTAGTTTAACCTGCATTTTCTAAAATGCAGGTTAGTTTCTTTAACAATATCAGCATGGATACACAAACATTTATGTATGCATGTTTACACATGCATGTATGCACACATACATATGTACACACACACACACACACACACACACACACACACACACACACACACTCATATTTGTCCCACAAATTGCATGAGTCATTTGTCTCCTAGCTGGCCCTGACTCCCCCGAAGATTATGATGCTGAGGGGGAGGATTCGCTCTCCGTTATCAACCAATATGAAGACGTGGTTTCAGAGGCTGTGGGAGTGAGTCAGCTGCAAGCAGATCCCACGCCCAGCATGGATGCTGCTACCAGTCCTAACACTCCAAGCATCGTGGCTGCCAACTTAACAGAGCAGCAGCAAATTCAGAAGAAGGTTTCAACTGCAGGTAGTAACGGTATTAGTCGCAGTAGTAGTAGTAAAGTATAAGCAGCAGAAAGTTTTAGTTGTAACACTGTCATTATTATTAGTAATACTATAGTAGTGGTAGTAGTAAGAGTAAACTCATGATAGTAGCAACAGTAATAATAGTTATTATATGGTGGTGGTGGTAGTAGCAGCAGTACAAAACAAGAAGAATGGTGTCAGTAGGTAAAATGAGAAGTAGATAATATTAAACAAGTTTATTGAAAGATACGAGCAAGCGATGAAAGTAAGTTTGGCTAGTGTGAAGAAAGGTTTGTGCAAAATGCAGTGAAAATGTATTATCAAAATCGTGGGGGAGGGGGAGGGAGCACTAAACCTATGAGAGCATACACCACCTGGGGAAATAGGAGGCATTCAGGTTCGATCTAAAGAGAGGGAGAAAGGCAAGTCCAATTCCTTGGATTAAGAGCCCCTCATGGGCATCATGGAGCCTTCCACGGGGAAATATAAAGGTGTAGAATTGATATAATAATGTGCTAAGGTTTGTGGACTGGAGGTTTGTAGTTACAGGAGGGTATGTACAGTACATGAGGGAAGTGAAATAGAATGATCAGTTACTACATGAAAGTTTGTGCAGTGAAAATAACACAAATGTGGGATACATACAAAAAACAAATAGTTAGACAAGGATGTGTGATGTCACTGTGGTTGTTTAATATATTTATAGATGGGGTTGTAAGAGAAGTAAATGCGAGGGTCTTGGCAAGAGGCGTGGAGTTAAAAGATAAAGAATCACACATAAAGTGGGAGTTGTCACAGTTCCTCTTTGCTGATGACACTGTGCTCTTGGGAGATTCTGAAGAGAAGTTGCAGAGATTGGTGGATGAATTTGGTAGGGTGTGCAAAAGAAGAAAATTGAAAGTGAATACAGGAAAGAGTAAGGTTATGAGGATAACAAAAAGATTAGGTGATGAAAGATTGGATATCAGATTGGAGGGAGAGAGTATGGAGGAGGCGAATGTATTCAGATATTTGGGAGTGGACGTGTCAGCGGATGGGTCTATGAAAGATGAGGTGAATCATAGAATTGATGAGGGGAAAAGGGTGAGTGGTGCACTTAGGAGTCTCTGGAGACAAAGAACTTTGTCCTTGGAGGCAAAGAGGGGACTGTATGAGAGTATAGTTTTACCAACGCTCTTATATGGGTGTGAAGCATGGGTGATGAATGTTGCAGCGAGGAGAAGGCTGGAGGCAGTGGAGATGTCATGTCTGAGAGCAATGTGTGGTGTGAATATAATGCAGAGAATTCGTAGTTTGGAAGTTAGGAGGAGGTGCGGGATTACCAAAACTGTTGTCCAGAGGGCTGAGGAAGGGTTGTTGAGGTGGTTCGGACATGTGGAGAGAATGGAGCGAAACAGAATAACTTCAAGAGTGTATCGGTCTGTAGTGGAAGGAAGGCGGGGTAGGGGTTGGCCTAGGAAAGGTTGGAGGGAGGGGGTAAAGGAGGTTTTGTGTGCGAGGGGCTTGGACTTCCAGCAGGCATGCGTGAGCGTGTTTGATAGGACTGAATGGAGACAAATGGTTTTTAATACTTGACGTGCTGTTGGAGTGTGAGCAAAGTAACATTTATGAAGGGGTTCAGGGAAACCGGCAGGCCGGACTTGAGTCCTGGAGATGGGAAGTACAGGCAGTGCCTGCACTCTGAAGGAGGGGTGTTAATGTTGCAGTTTAAAAACTGTAGTGTAAAGCACCCTTCTGGCAAGACAGTGATGGAGTGAATGATGGTGAAAGTTTTTCTTTTTCGGGCCACCCTGCCTTGGTGGGAATCGGCCAGTGTGATAATAAAAAAAAAAAACATACCCTGAAATGCATGTAACCTGTACACTACTAGTCTACCAATACTTTAATCTCCAAAACGAGAATTAAAGTGAACTCTGTACGTAGCCTTCATACTGAGAATTTCCATGTTATACATATTAAAGTAATTTACTGATGACTGTATACAAAGATATTACATCCAACAGAAAAAGTGCACGATGATTCCTCAGGAGCATTCACCTTCACAATGACACCGGCAGAGAGACGGGGCCAGATGGTCGCCCTTGTAACTGCCATCAGTCTATCTTGTTTTTTCTCATAATTTGCTATGAGGTATGTTTTCAAGACTGTTTATGGAAGCAATTTATTTTGAACTAAAATAAGTTATTCATATTTACAGATCATTATCAAGACATATACCTCTAGGGAGGCATCCAAAAACTTGGAAGAGGGGCAGCACAAAAAAAAAGAAGTCATTAAGTGAAAAAAAAAAACTTTGTCTTGCTATAGGAATGAAGTGACCATAAATCTTCAACATGTTTGGATACCACAGTAACTTACTGAAGACCATAATTAAGTGATTGATAGCATTAAGAAACTAAAGGAAATTTAAAATTTATTCTTTATGTATATTCTCAAAATATATTTGTGTATTAAAAATTGCTTTGCTAAAACATAAAATGCAAAAATACAATAATAATAATAATAATAATAATACAGGAAGGCCCCGCTTTACGGCGTTTCACTTTACGGCGTTCCGCTAATACGGACATTTCAAATTATGACCAAAACTCACTATACGGCTCCCCCCACCTGACTTTCTAATACGGTCACCGTGCCCCACCCTGTTTGTTTTCATTCTCCATGAGCTCAGTAAGCACTAAGTCTCTCCATTTTGTCTGGAAACTCCAAAATTTCAAATGTTTTTAAAAGTTATTTCATATTTTATATATACTCTGATAATTATACTTATGTATACCTGTACCTAAATAAACTTACATACATCGAGTCATTTAAATGTCGTATATTACGTTAATATACACATTTTCATTAATCCATCCATGATATTTTTTTCAAAATTATATAATAAACACGATGCATAACATATAAATAAGATAAATACACCCCACAGTAGAATAAATAAACATAAATGTGAGATGTGAGCAGACGACTTCCACAAGTGACGCCATAATAACAATACTCACCGAGTCTCATTAAATGTCGTATATTACGGTAATATACACATTTTCATTAATCCATCCATGATATTTTTTTCAAAATTATATAATAAACACGATGCATAACATATAAATAAGATAAATACACCCCACAGTAGAATAAATAAACATAAATGTGAGATGTGAGCAGACGACTTCCACAAGTGACGCCATAATAACAATAGTCACCGAGTCTCATTAAATGTCGTATATTACGGTAATATACACATTTTCATTAATCCATCCATGATATTTTTTTTCAAAATTATATAATAAACACGATGCATAACATATAAATAAGATAAATACACCCCACAGTAGAATAAATAAACAAATGTGAGATGTGAGCAGACGACTTGCACAAGTGGTGATAATAACAATACTGAGTCTCATTAAATGTCGTATATTACGGTAATATACACATTTTCATTAATCCAGCCATGATATTTTTTTCAAAATTATATAATAAACACGATACATAACATAAAAAGATGATAAATACACCCCACAATAGAATAAATAAACATAAATATAAGATGTGGGAGCCTGGTTTGTTTACATAACTATGTGTGGGTGGGGTGGCCTGGTAAGGTAGCCTGGCTTATTACAATACATACCACACTTGATTTCTTACAATAAATACTACTTGTCTCACCCTAGATTAAGACTATAAATATTTTAAGGTAAGTAATGAGTGCACTATGTGTGTATTGTACTTTTTTATTGTTTTTTGATGCCTGGTTCTATTGCTAACTTAATATATGTTAGTGTAAACTTGTTATCTAGTGTTTGTATGCATTTTTAAGTGGAAAAAAAGGGTGTTCCACTTTACGGCGGTTTCCGCTTTACGGCGGTAGCCTGGAACCTAACCCGCCGTATAAGTGGGGCCTTCCTGTACAAAGAAACCATGTAACACATCAGACCATTAGTTTCCATATTTGTTTTTCAACTCTCACACAATATCATCTGAAAGAAGTGTTGCTTCCTCAACCTTGAATGTTAATTAAACTGGTGAATATTTGGTGCTTGTAATTCAGATATGAAAGTCATTGATCACAGCTGAAATAGGGAAGGCAATATTAAAATACTGGATGAAAGTAATGGACAATGAAGTAATGGACAATGGTCCATGAAGAAGAACAGATAAAAATAAGGATGCAGTGCCTGCCAGTGCTTCAGTGGCTGTAATATTCACTGAATATCATGTCATAAATGGTTTTCAAATCATTTATCACATGTTATTCATTAAATTTATTATAATAAAAAAAGTGCTAAGCCCACTAGGGTCATACAGCACTGCAGGTTTTACAGTAAACAAACATATTTTGTTGATAAATAAAAAAAACACACAGTGAAACTTTTTCATATTGTATAATCTTGTTTTAATGAGTGCTTATTAAAAATATAAATTATGTTTGACAACTACTGAAGCATTTTTTTCCCATGCATCATAATGGGAGTAAAGAAGTAAGTAAAGATTAGTTTTATTTGGATTTTGACAAGTTAAAAATCACTTGTGATAATCAGGTTTGGTCCAAGAAAGGAGAGGGTGGTTCCAATTCCTTGGATCATGAGCCTTTCAACATCAAGGCACTCCCTTTGACTGGATCAAGCCATACAAGTGATGCAAAGCACATCTTCCAAGTCAAGATTTATTACACTCTTGTTCTAATTAGTGTAATGATATCAAACTCCTACTGTTTCAAACTTTGCAATACATATTGTTGCTTCAAAAATTGGGATGGTCAGTTATTTTTGTTGTTTAAAAAATAGTACAAGTATTATTTATTAAATTTTGCAATATTACAGTTACTTCAAAATTCTGTGATACAGAACTGCTATCTGTAAAAAAAAAAAAAAAAAAAAAAAAAAAAAAAATTTATTTTTTTTTTTTTCAGGCTGTGAGAAGAATTGTATTTATCCCTGGCTTGGAAATGTACATTGCTGGAGAAGGAGCAGATTTTGCCTATGCATAGCTCACTACCATTGGGGAAACCGTCACAAATTACTATGTCTGGAATGCACAAAATAAGAGCTTTCAAGAGTGTTACTACATTAAGGATGTCTTTACCAAGGCTAGAGGGACAACAGAAGCTAAGTCAGCGGTAGTTACAAGTAAAAGCATTCCATGAAGTTATAGACTTTCATGAATATTGAGATTGCTCTAAAAGTGGGAATATTATTATCATATTAATGTGGAAGCGCTAAACCAATAAGGGTCATATAGCACTTAAGAATGAGAATTATGTTTGATCCAAGGAAGGGCAAGGAAACCCTATTTCTTGGAGGGATGGGAAAAGGAAAAAAATAAATTTTATATAATATATATATATATATATATATATATATATATATATATATATATATATATATATATATATATATATATATATATATATTATACACACACACACACACTTGCTCTTTTACAAGTGAAATTGTAAACTGACTAGTGATGGTGAGATGAGAAATTATCAGTGCACTCATAATTAGTTAGGTGTAAGATAATGAGGAAAATTAAGAAGACAGTAATATGAACACTTATGGGGATTGATTTTTGTTACATTAGCTATGGGTAAAAAAATTAATTTTAAGAAATTAAAAAGTAGTCATTGTGTGTATATTGTAACCAAAAAAGCATTATCCTCATCTTACAATATAAGTGAAAGATACTAAACATACATGCAGTTCTCTGATTTAAAATTCACATCAGAAAAACTGACACTGCTGAGAACTTTCATCACATTGCATCAAATAATAAAGTTTCAGAGTCACTGCACTGAGGTTATACATAAATAAATAAAGTGTCATCAATGCAAAAGCTTAAAAAAAAAAAAAAAAAAAAAAGTCTCAATACTTAACTGGAATGATTTGCAACTAACCCACATTTCTGGAACCTGTGTTATAATAATAAGTATGTCCATATTATGAGTCAGTTGTGAATACAAAATTCATAATATTCAGGTGGTCCTTGACTTATGATGGTTTGACTTATGATATTTTGACTTTACAATAGTGCAAAAGCAATTACTTTGGAGATAAAACTTAAGATAATTACTCAGCACAAAGACGGCAAGTCCATAATGTGTACTCATTTATTTAGTTACAATAATTATTTGTTCATTCAATGACAGTAGTTATTTATTTAGCATATCATTCATATTCGACTTATGATATTTTCAACTTACAGTGGATTTGTCGGAACGTAACCCCATCGTAAGTCAAGGAGCCCCTATATCATGGTAGACACTGATGCTGCCTCTGTTGGTGCAGGTTCATCAACACTGAGAACATATCCCATACTGTATGTAGGAAAGGCATATGTTATACTATATCTGGACATTTGTGGAAGAGACATTTCATCTGCCAGGGGCTTTATTAATTCAATAGAGACTAGTACTCAGAGCATAAATACAATGGGTTGGGTCAGTTGCTGCATAGGCTGCAGGGTAGTACTAGATGATGGTTGTGTTCTGGTTAGGTAGGATGTCTACCTGGAGATTATTCCAGACGTCAACACCCCCACAGCCTAGTCCTAAACCAAGCCTCCCCAGTGGATCAGGTCCTGATCAATCTGGCAAGTGCTTAAAAGATTATAAAACTGCTTGTGTTTCGAACAGCTGTGTTGGTAGTAGCAAAGAGAGCAGATTATAAACAGCATCTGTAATGCAGGATTGCTTCCTTCACCAATTTATCATCAAAGAATCAGACTTGCATTGCAGATGCTATTTAGAATCTGCTCTCATTGCAAATACTAACACCAGTGCTCAAAACAAAGGCAATTTCATGATCTCAGAGGTGCCTGACAAACTCGACCTATGTAGAACACAGCCATTACCAAGCTCTGCCCTTCAGTCTGTGCAGCCCCTCACACCTTACTGCATTTATCCTCTGAATCAGATTGATAAAGTCCCTGGTGAGCAAAATGTCTCCTTCATAAATATTCTAATACAGCATGCGTCTTTCTTATATACGTACCTGCCTGTGTTTATCACCATTTGTAACCTCATTATATCCCGTCCAGTTACTGTTTTGATAATTATTAGTGGCAGTGATAAATTCGTTTCTGCACCTTCTAAGGCTTGAAGCTCTACTTCTTAACATATCAGTTTGGTTAAACATAATGATGTACAGTATATCTGAAAAAAGACATTTGTTTATATAAGCATACTGGTATAGATAACTAAAGTGTAATGAACACTTGTCAGTGCTTAATCATAACCCAAATGGAGACAGAAACACACAAGATTAATTTGATGTATATGCTGAAGAGGATCCCAGAAGGGGATCGAAATGTGCAGACCAATTAATCTTCTGTACTCGCCTAATTACTTTTCTAATTGTGGTTGCAGGGGTTGGGTCACAGTTCCTGCCCCTGCCTCTTCACTGGTCGCTACTGTGTTTCTGTCTCCATGTGGGTTATTATAGAGCATATTGGTATAGTTTGAACACTATATAAATACGTATATAAATTAAACTAAGTTATGGCTCTTTGTGGTAATATATTGTGGATTGTTTATGAAAATAGAAATATTATAGGTAATGTCCTTTACAAAACCTGTTAAATCATTTGAAAAATGCCAGATGTAATTGATGTAGTGAGGAGGTACAGTACCTGAAACAACATAAACATCATCCAAGTTATATATACAAATAATTGCAGCACATTAACTTGGACCACAATGGGTACTATTGATCACATTTTTCCATAGCTTTCTGATTTTAATTTATTTTTCATCTTCACAATATAATGATAGCTAAATTATTATATAAGGCTAATGTTACACGTCTCTTCATCTCCCAAGGCTTTGCGTAAGTGGGTCTCTATTATTATTATTGCAATCAAAATTAAGTGCTAGACCCACCAGCGCTGTGAAACTTTCACCAACACCCATGATTATAATACCTCAGGACAAATAGAGTAGGTATTAATTTAATGTTATGTATGAACATTATTACTTTTAGAGACTGGGGGACTTTCATAACTTATCCCTGTTAAGAGAAAACTTGCGATTTATTTTTTTAATTTTGATTCCTGCTTTGTATCCAGATATCTCAAATACCTCTATAATGTTTTAAAACATTCAGTATTCCTATATTCATAAAATAAGGCTTCCTATTGAATTTTTAATACTGTTTACACTCTTATAAAGAACAGATAAATATTACGTTTTAACACAGTATTAATACTTATAAAGCACATGCATAGACTTTTCAACACATATATTCTTTTTCGGGCCACCCTGCCTTGGTGGGAATCGGCCAGTGTGATAATAAAAATAATAATAATAATATCCTTAAAGCAAAGAACATACAAATATACAACCTGCACATAGGAGACAAACTTATGTTTCAGTCTCCTATTTGCCTATTATTTGTGCATTGTTCTAGTCACAGTATTGTGCTTTTTCATTCTTTATGCAGCAAAGCATTACAGTATACTGAATTCAAAATAATGACATGTATAATCATATAAAAAATACTGCCTATAATAATAAGCAGTGTAACTCTTTGTGGCCATTTTGGAAATAAATTTTCCCATTAACTGGACTCACAGTTGTTACTGCATATTCATAGAGAAGTGATAAACCTGTAGGTGTCATACAGGACCCAGGGAATAGGAGATACAGTGGAACCCCGAATATTGGCCGTAATCCATTTCAGAAGGTCGGCCTAAATTCGAAGCAATATTCCCATAAGAATTAATGTAAATACAATTGATCTGTTCCACACACCCAAAAATATTAACAAAAAATACATTGGAGGGAGAGAGTATGGAGGTGAATGTATTCAGATATTTAGGAGTGGACGTGTCAGCAGATGGGTCTATGAAGGATGAGGTGAATCATAGAATTGATGAGGGGAAAAAGGGTGAGTGGTGCACTTTGGAGTCGGTGGAGACAAAGAACTTTGTCCATGGAAGCAAAGAAGGGAATGTATGAGAGTATAGTTGTACCAACACTCTTGTATGGGTGATGAATATTGCAACAATGAGGAGGCTGGAGGCAGTGGAGATGTCATGTCTGAGGGCAATGAGTGGTGTGAATATAATGCAGAGAATTCATAGTTTGGAAATTAGGAGAAGGTGTGGGATTACCAAAACTATTATCCAGAGGGCTGAGGAAGGGTCATTGAGGTGGTTCAGACATGTAGAAAGAATGGAACAAAGCAGAATGACTTCGAGAGTGTATAAATTTGTAGTGGAGGGAAGGCGGGGTAGGGGGTCAGCCTAGGAAGGGTTGAGGGAGGGGGGTAAAGGAGGTTTTGTGTGCGAGGGGCTTGGACTTCCAGCAAGCATGTGCGAGTGTATTTGATAGGAGTGAATGGAGACAAATGGTTTTTAATACTTGATGTGCTGTTGGAGTGTGAGCAAAGTAACACTTATGAAGGGATTCAGAGTCCTGGAGATGGGAAGCACAGTGTCTGCACCCTGAAGGAGGGGTGTTAATGTTGCAGTTTTGTAACTGTAGTGTAAAGCACCCCTCTGGCAAGACAGTGATGGAGTGAATGATAATGAAAGTTTTTCTTTTTCAGGCCACCCTGCCTTAATGGGAATAGGCCGATGTGTGAATAAAAAAAAAAAAAGAAAAATATTTTTTTAAAGATTAATTATAGTTTTACATACACAAAACAATGAGAACTAAATAAAATAAATAAATGAACATTTAAATCACTATATTACATACCTTTATTGAAGACTCTTGTTGGCTTATGGAAGACAGGGAGGACTGATTATTGTTTGGAAGGGGAATCCACCTTCATAAGGACTTCAGGTATCAAAGCCCTTTCTGATGAGATTACTTCTCTCCCTGCCTCCCTTCCACACTCCCTGTTTCCCTTCTACACTGGTTTAGCACTTCTTTTTGATTATAATAATAATAATAATAATTCCCTGCTACACTCCCTGCCTCTCTCCACATCTTCCATTGTTTATCTCTTTTTCATTAAAATGTTTACCCTTTTTGCTACATCAGTTTCCTGGAGTTGTTCTTTCTTTGCCAGGATAGAAGTGATTGTTGATTTGCTGGGAAGCTGGAGCACAAGCACACCACTCTTGTATTTTTCTACAATTTCTTTCTTCAATTTTATCATGTTTCTCACTTTCTTTACCCAAGGGCTGGCACTAGGAATTTTCTTTGGGCCCATGGTGGCTTACTGCACTTAATAAACAAGCACAAAAACCAGTGGATTTTAAGGAAATGTTTGGATGAATGCATGGAGTATATGCTCATTCTCCAAGAGACACAGGAAGGCTGACTCACCTACGCGTGGCGTCCCAGGGGGAGATGGGCTGTGTCTAGTACGGCCAATTTGTGAGGCACTGGCCGAAATATGGAGCAAAATTTTGGCCCAAAAACTGGCCTAAATACGATTCTGCCAATAAATGCAGCGGCCAATATTTGGGGTTCCACTGTAATAAGTTTTGATACAAGGGGATGATAGCTCTAGTTCCTCTGACCAAGAGCACTTCAACATGATGAAGAACCCCTTTGCAGGGAAAGTGACAGTAAGTGGAATCAGCTGAATTTAATTATGCCAGTTCTCTAATACTACACCAGATGTGCTTAAGTCTCTTTAAAATGGAGGCTCGGTACTTTTTTTTCAACATTACATTATTTTTATTAATAATCAAAACTAAGTGCTAAACCCACCAGGGTTATACAGCTCTGCTTCAACATAGAAACACAGAAGCTCAATCCTCCATGGGAAACTCAATCCTCTGACATCTCAGACAAGACTGGAAAATACAGCCTTTGTATTTGTCAGTTTCCTAACTTCAGGGGAATTAGCATTCATTTGAGAGAATTATGTGAACACGAATGTAAAATCTTTTCATTTTGTAAAGCAGTTGCTGCAGACCCTTGGAGTCCTGCTGAGTTATTATAAGGGGTCCATGAAGTGTTACCAAATGATGATTTTTATAATTTTATCAACCGAGTCTAAAACTTCAATAATTAGCATGTAGGGGTTCACAAAACCTGAGGTAAGATATTATTATAATCAAAACTAAGTGCTAAATCCACAAGGTAAAAGAAGGGTCCTTGTACTTTAAAAGGTTGGGAACCACTAGCATAGAGCACTGAATGACCCTATGGGTAGAGCCTTTGCCATTCTATATGCAGCTTTATTGCACCAACTTAGTGCTTCTCCATGAATATAAGAATAATTATCTAAGCACATAAGGGTCATACAGCAGCTGGAAATTATTATATTCATAACTAAATGCTAAACCAACAGCAGCTGGGGACTGGGAGATAATTAGGTTTGATTCAAGGGATTAGAGAGTAGCTCCATTTCCTTGGATCAATAAGTTTTCATCAATGAACCCCCTTGAGAGGCACCAACTTGAAAGTGTTCCGTTTGGTTCTGTACCTGCTCTCCCCTACCCTCGCACACCCCTGCCTCTTACACACTCCTATCCTTCACACATTCCTACCAGCAGTGTTGTATGACTTACATGGGTCATACAACACTGATTGCATTATTATTGTACTCGCCCTCAACACTACATCTAATGATCTCAATTTAACTTGTTATGGACCTGCTACTGCAGGTCCATAACTGCTGAGCTACAAGGCTTCTAATAGGAAAGAACCAGAAAGAGAACTTCAGGTCATATATCCTCAGTGGCACCGTCTAACCCTATTATCTTCCCCATGGCTCCAGTAGCTTTTGCAGTAAATCGATTTTTACCTCCTTCAAAACCACATAGATGAACAGAAGTTGTGCTTTTGGATCTTTCCTATTAGAAGCCCTATAGCTCAGCTGTAAAGTGCTGGGCCTGCCACCACCAGGGTCATGGTTCAAGCCTCCTGTCCATCTTTCTGATTCACTACATTTAATATGTAACCCTTGATATCTGGTGGACACAAAACTTGAAATGCCTATGTTCTTCACATAACATTATAAACATCTGCATAGAGGAATATTCTTCTTTCAGCAAACTGGCCATATCCCACCGAGGCAGGGTGGCCCAAAAAGAAAAAAGTTTCTCTTTTTAACTTTAGTAATGTATACAGGAGAAGGGGTTATTAGCACCTTGCTCCTGGCTTACAAAGGAAGAATTCTGTTCCACTTCCCCCATGGAGAATATATTCTCGTAAAATAGCAATACATAGTTATTTTCATAAAAGTTTAAATCAGGTTTGTTGTAAAAGCAGTTTTAGAGAGTTCTAATGTATGTCCAAGCTGTGTTTGCTGCAAGAAATGAGAAGTGATTGTACAATCCTGTTAAGAGATAAGATAAGATAAGATAAGATTTCGTTCGGATTTTTAACCCCTGGGGGTTAGCCACCCAGGATAACCCAAGAAAGTCAGTGCGTCATCTAACTTATTTCCATTGGGGTCCTTAATCTTGTCCCCCAGGATGCGACCCACACCAGTCGACTAACACCCAGGTACCTATTTGCTGCTAGGTGAACAGGACAACAGGTGTAAGGAAACGTGTCGAAATGTTTCCACCCGCCGGGAATCGAACCCGGGCCCTCCGTGTGTGAAGCGGGAGCTTTAGCCACCAGGCCACCGGGCCACACCCACACCTGTTGACTTAGACTCAGCTGAGGACTCTCCACGTTGTATTTTCCCCTCCTAGGAAAACAGTTAAACATTATGTAAATTCATAGACAGCATATGTAAATTAGGGTGTTTTACATAAATTTAACAAGATTACAGTGTTAGGTTAGTTTTTATAACAAACTTAAGCTTGACATATAAAAAATTTACACACCTTTGGTTTATTGGTCTCCTTTGGTGGGAAGAGGTAGAGGAGGATGAATCTTCAAGTGATCCCAGACTTGTCTTTAATATTGATACTGTAAAAATTCTCCTTTGACAGAATACTGCTACTGAAGCACACGCTATTACAGCTGATGCCTACCAGGTCAATTTCCGATAGTGCTTAATTCTTATGCTTTATATTTAAGCATATGTGTATACATTATTATTATTATAATCAAAAAGAAGCGCTAAGCCACAAGGACTATACAGCGCTGCAGGGCAGGAAGGAAGTGAGGGCATCAGGTGGCAAAAGGGAGATGGATGAGCAACAGGTTACGGATAACAGCGGGGCAGTGGATGGTGAAAGGGTAAAGGGCAGCAAGAGACTGAACCAGAAAGGGCTGAGGGGAGTGCGAAAAGTATCATCAGAGTTTGTGGAGTAAATCAGTCGTTGTCAAGAAGTCAATGAGAGAGTCAGGATTAAAGGAGGGTCCATCAGCAAGAAGGGAAGGTAAAGAGAGAGTAGTAGAACGAAGACGACGTTGGAGGTAAATTCTGCGTGCTCGTTGATAGAGAGGGCAGTCTAACAGAATGTGGCTAATCGATACTGGAACTTGACACTGCTCACAGAGAGGAACAGGGTGCCTCTCCATGAGATACCCATGAGTAAGACGAGTGTGGCCAATGCGAAGGCGGGAGAGAGTGGTCTCCCAACTTCGGCACTGATGACAAGAAGACGGCCAGTAACCTATGCTCGGTTTAATAGAATGAAGTTTGTTACCGAGCAGAGTTGACCAACGTTGTTGCCAACGGGTGCGAAGGTGGGTAGCTATTGCAGCAAAATAGTCCAGAAATGGAACACCTCGATAGGAAATTGGTAGGTCATATACTGCTGACCGCGCAGCAGTGTCTGCCTGTTCATTGCCCTGTACGTCGACATGACCAGGGACCCAACAAAAAACAATATCTTTATGTTTGGTAGAGATACGGCGTAGCCAAAGTTGGATACGGAGAACTAGGGGATGAGATGTATCAAATTTTCGTATAGCCTGTAGAGCACTAAGGGAGTCTGAGACTACTACAAATGATGACACAGGCATAGATGCGATACGAATAAGTGCTGCAAGAATGGCATACAGTTCAGCAGTAAAAATGCTAGCTGAAGATAGTAAATGCCCTCGTACGACGCTGTCCGGAAACACTGCTGCGAATCCGACGCCGTCTGAAGACTTAGAGCCATCTGTGTACACAGCGGTGGCATGAGAATGGGAGTGGAAGTGATCAAGAAAAAGAGAGCGGGAAGCCACCGTAGGCAGTTGAGCTTTCGAGCAAGGGAGTGAGAAAGAACAGACCCGAACAGCTGGAACTTCCCAGGGGGGTAGGGAAAAGTGAGATGCTACATGAACATATAAAGGTGGTAACTGAAGGGAAGACAAGAGTGAATGTAGGCGAAGAGAAAAGGGACGGAGCAAACAGGGGCGGCGAACGAATAAAGAATGTCTACTAATATCGGTGACCATTCTATAAATGGAAGGATTGTGTAGATCGTGAGAGCGTACATAGTAACGAAGGCAATGGGCATCACGGCGATCAGACAAGGATGGAACATTTGCTTCTGTATAGAGGCTCTCAACAGGGGAAGAGCGAAAAGCACCAAGGCACAAACGTAAGCCTTGGTGATGGATAGAGTTAAGGCTAGAGAGAGTAGCAGGAGAGGCCGCGGAATAAATCTGGTCACCATAATCGAGTTTCGATAAAACGAGGGCTGAATGTAGGCGAAGCAGAGTTCGACGATCAGCTCCCCAGGAAAGATGAGCAAGGGTTTTAAGAAGGTTTAGCCGGCTGTGACAAGTTGCCTTCAGAGAGGTAATGTGAGGTTTCCAGGTTAACCGACGGTCAAAGAGAAGGCCTAGAAACCTGACTGTATCACGTTCGGGGATACGGGAGCCATAGAGATACAAAGGATGATCGGAGATAACAGAGCGTCTAGTGAAAGTAATTTGGTGAGTTTTGGTACTTGAAAATTTAAACCCATGTGTGGTGGCCCAAGTGGAAACACGGTCGACCGCATGCTGGAGAGAAACTGCAATAAGGTGACAGTCAGCGCCTGCACAAGCAATAGCGAAGTCATCAACATAGAGTGATGACCAAATATTGGGTGGAAGAACAGAGGCCAAATCATTTATAGCAAGGAGAAAAAGTGTTGTGCTTAGAACACATCCCTGAGGGACACCTTCAGCTTGGACGAAGTCCGGGGAAAGAACATTATTGACTCGAACACGGAAATGTCTGTCAGTTAAAAAGTTCTTAAGGAAGGATGGTAGATTGCCTCGGAGGCCTAAGGAATGGGCCTGGGCCAAAATATTATACCTCCAAGTTGTGTCATATGCCTTCTCAAGGTCAAAAAATATGGCAATAACTGAGTGATTATTCGCAAAGGCATTACGAACATACGTATCCAAGCGTAGTAAGGGGTCTATGGTAGAACGACCCTTACGAAAGCCATATTGACTAGCGGAGAGACTGTTGTGAGTCTCTAAATACCACATTAAACGTCGATTTACGAGGCGTTCCATCACTTTGCAAACTGCACTTGTAAGAGCGATGGGGCGATAGTGGGAGGCATCATGTCCTGTAGTACCCGGTTTGCGGAAAGGGAGAACAATGGCAGATTTCCACAGCTGGGGAAGAACTCCTTGTGCCCAAATAAGATTGAAGAGGTGTAAGAGGACTACAAGGGCTGACCGATGTAAATGTTGTAACATACGAATATGAATGTCATCAGGCCCAGCTGCCGATGATCGGCAAGCTGAGAGCGTTGCCTCCAGTTCTTGAAGTGTAAAAGGCACATTATACTGTTCTTCTCCGAGAGAAGAAAAGTCCAAGGGTACTAACTCTCTGGCAGACTTTGAGGAAAGAAACGAGGGGCATAGATGGAGCCCTCGGGAAATACGGACCAGATGTGTGCCAAGTTCAATGGCAACGTCGAGAGGGTTTGCTATATCAACACCAGTGACCCGTAGAACAGGAGCCGGGTCAGGAGAGTATTTACCACTCAATTTCCTCACTTTTTTCCAGACTGCACTCATAGAAGAAGCAGAGGTGATGGTGGAAACATAGTCTCGCCAACAAGTGCGTTTAGCTTCACGGATGACACGGCGAGCGATCGCACGCTTCTGCTTAAAATCAACAAGTCTCTCAGCGGTTCTATTGTACCGGTACCTGCCCCATGCAGCACGTTTCAAACGTACTGCACGAGCACAAGCAGGAGACCACCAAGGCACGCACTTCTGAGAATGCCTGCCTGAGGTTTGGGGTATAGAATGAGAAGCTGCGGTATAAACTGATGTCGAGAAGATGTGTAGGAGCTCATCAATGGAGGATGAAGAAGGAACCTCACTAAAAGCAGTGAGGTGTGAGTAAAGATCCCAATTTGCCCGATCAAATTGCCAGCGAGGGCTACGGAAAGGTGGTGAATAGGAAGGAGAAGTAAGAATGATCGGAAAATGATCGCTGTCATGTAAGTCTGGTAGAACAGACCAGGTGAAGTCTAGTGCAGTGGAGGAAGAGCAGACTGATAGATCGATGCAAGAGAGAGTATGAGTACGAGGATCAAAATGGGTGGGAGTACCCGTATTTAAAACATGGAGGGGGTGAGAGGCAAGAAAAGCCTCCAACTGAATGCCACGTGAGTCACAATGAGACCCCCCCCAGAGGAAATGGTGGGCATTAAAATCACCAAGTAACAGAAGTGGTGGTGGTAAGGATGAAACAAGAAAGGCAAAGTCTGGGATAGAAAATGCTCGAGAAGGAGAGAGATATAAAGAACATATTGTAAACCACTTATTCAAGTGGATACGGGCTGCAGTGTAATGCAGCGAGGTATGGACAAATAGTTGACAGTACGGAATATCATTGCGTAGAAGAAGGGCACTTTCATTAAAGGTCCCATCTGAGAAAGGATCCGAAGAATACAATAAATTATAGCCTGAGATAGGTTGGAAAACAGCCGAGTGTAATTTTGGTTCTTGTAAGCAAGCACCAACAGGGGAAAACCTGGAAAGCAACATCTGAAGCTCACCCCGATTACCCCTGAGGCCGCGGATATTCCACTGTAAATAGGCCATGATTGGCGATGAAGAAAATATCAGGAATCTGTAGGTAAAGGCACCTACGGACTAGAGGGGTTAGAAAAGTCAACGTGTGGTGGCATTGGAAGATGTTCAAGTAGCGAAGGAACGGAGCGTTGCGAAGAATGGGGTTGTGAAGATGGAGGAGAGGGAAGAGAAGGAACAGGAAGTGAATCAGTGTCCATTGAAGGTTTAGTCTCTGCAATATATTCTGAAATGGCTTCAAGTGTTTCTGAATTCAAAGATGTATGGGAAACCATATTGGAGATAGGAGGAGGAGGGTGAGTAAAGATTGGGACAGTAATGGACTGTACCAAAGTAGAGGGGGAGGGAAAAGTGTAAGGGACTGGAGATGAAGTGTGGGGGGGGACAGAAGAGGTAGAAACCTGGGAGGTGACAGAAGAGGGAGAAACTTGGGAGGGGACGGGGGTGGAAGGCATAGTACGAGGAGGAGGGTGAATCTCCACACTTGTAATAGAGCCAGAGAGAGGGGAAGAACTAGGTACAGAGACTGGAAAGGTAACGTGTGGAGGTGGAAGAAGGGAAGGAAGGGGCAAAGAAGATTTGAGCAATGTGGATTTTTTGGACTTCTGAGTAGAGGGGCGATTGGTATTAGGTGTCGTACGAGGTCTTGTCGATACTGGGGCTTGTGAGGAAGGACGCGAAGATGTGAGAACAGACTGAGTTGTAGTCGGGACGTCAGAGCCAAGGACAGCAAAAGGATTAGATGCCGTAGTGGCTATGGGAGGGGTAACAACAGAGGAGGCTGCAGAAGATGGGACCCCAGAAGTGGGGGGACGTTTGGAAACACGAGAATAAGAAACACGGGGTAGTCTCCCTTGGAGGCGGAGATGAGTAACTGCCATAGCATAAGGGAGACCTTCTGCCTCTTTGAGGCAACGGATTTCACGTTCATTTAAGTAGACCTGGCAACGGCGGGAGTACGAAGGGTGAGCTTCATTACAATTAAGGCAAGATGGAGGTTGACTGCAAGATGTATTAGAATGGTTGTCGGCACCACAGACTGGGCATTCGGCCATAGATCTGCAATATTTCGCTGGGTGACCAAAACGCCAGCAATTTCTACATTGTTGCGGTGTAGGTATCACCTTTCGAACTTGTAACCGATGTCCCGCGACATATACAGAGGACGGGAGTTCTCGGCTGTCAAAAGTTAAACGAGCCACATTGCAAGGGTAACGTCTCCGCCCCCGGGCAGGAAGGACATAAGTGTCTACTTTGAGGATTGGGAGATCCTGGAGTTCCAGCTGTTCAAAAATGTCATTGCCACATGACTGGAAATTCTGTTGGACTATGGTATGGGGCAGAATGACAGTACCACTACAAGAATTGAGAGAAAGATGTTTTTCAATAGTGATAGGAGTAGTATCGATATTCGAAAGGAGAGAAAGATCATGAGCTTGGGTAGCATTCTGGACAGTGACGATGCGCGTACCGCTCTTGAGAGCGTGAAATGAAATATCTCTGCCAACATGACGCAGGAGCGCTTTGGCAATACTATGGTCAGAAAGGTAGGCAGAAGAAGAAGTTGGTCTTAAAGTAAAGAATTTAGTCCATTGTGTGGTCCGAAACTGAGCGTGGAGAGGGAGTGCTTGACGTGTCGGTCGTTTCCGAGTAGAATGGGAAGGTAACGACGGAGCATCATCAGGAGATTGACGTTGGCGTTTAGGAGTAGGACCGGAGTTGGTCCGGCATGAAATGGGTGGGCGATTCGAAAATTGCCGTACCGTAGAGGGAGAAGCCGGAAGCATAGTCAAAGGAGAGCGGAGTTCAGACAAATCGAAGGAGTCAGTCGAAGCCCCGGTACCTGAAGCGGGTGAGGAAACAGCACCAGCAAGAGGTACAGGGGCATCAGGAGTGTCCGAAGAGTGGTCTAAACACAAGGCAGGGTCAGAATGGGGTGCGGTATCAAGAAGGGGCCCGGGGGTAGTGGTTTCATGGACTAGGGCTGCCATGGTTAGGTTACTCCTTTGCTTTTTGTTTTTAAGAAAAAAAAAGAAAGAAGAAAAGAAAATAAAAATAAAAAAAAGAATAAAAAAAGGGGGGAGCGGGGAGGAATAGTTCCCAGGAGGAATGAAAGGGCCGGAAATCTCCCTCCGCGCCCAAGAGGACTCGACACCGCTAGTAGCGCAGATGCAGCATGGAACCCGTGCCATACCCTACCCTTCATGCCAGTAAACCAGCAATCTGGGATAGCAACCTCACATCTGCCGAGCTACCTCGGTGGACAAAAGAGAGGGCGGCCGGATATCCGCCACAAAGCATACCTCCTTCAGCCACCACCCCCGGAATCCGAAAGGTGGCTTCCAGAGATACACCCGTCGCCCAAAAGACACCCAAAGCTACTCCGGGATACCGGAGAGGGATCGGGACATCCCTAGGCAATCCAGATTCCACGGCAAACTACGCCACCGCCAAGAAACCTCAACGGAATGGGATGGACCCCGGTGTCCTTTCCCCTACCTAGGAACTAGCGC
Source organism: Cherax quadricarinatus (assembly GCF_038502225.1). Lineage (NCBI taxonomy): Eukaryota > Metazoa > Arthropoda > Malacostraca > Decapoda > Parastacidae > Cherax > Cherax quadricarinatus. Next base: position 24,286,474 of record NC_091343.1, read on the forward strand.
GCCTGTGGGAGAAATCACGAAGGCTAAAAAGAGGAAGGGCAAAAGGGAGGGGTGAGGAGGAGGAGGAGGAATGGAAAAAGGGGAGGATGGGGAGGATGGGATAGGGGAGGGGAGAATGGGGGGTAATTAGGTTCGGTCTGAGGAAGAAGACCGACAGGGCTAATTCCTCAGACCAAGAGCCTCTTCACCACGCCAAGGAGCCCCCCTTGAAGAGGTCCGAGGCAGGGTGAACTGAAAAAGAAACACTTTCACACCATCACTGTCTTGCCAGAGTAAATGAAAAGGTTTTATACACTACGGTGTGTGTCTGTGTGTATATATACCTGGGTATATACCTGGAGAGGGTTTCGGGGGTCAACGCCTCTGCATCCCAGTCTGTGACCAGGCTGAGAGTTTAATTTTTATTTTATGCCATACAACCTCTAACATTCTGTGGTAGTAAGCAATCACATACAATCCTGGCTTCCATGAATCAAACCTGATTACCTCCCGCTTCCCAGGCACTATAAGACCCCTGTAGGTTTAGTGCTTCCTGGTACATGTACTTTCTTTTTAAGTAACATTAAGAGTAATAATATTCAATACACAAATAACCCGCACATAAAAGAGAGAAGCTTACGACGACGTTTCGGTCCGACTTGGACCATTTACAAAGTCACGGTATTGTGCCTTTTTTTTTGTTATTAATAATATTCAACATATTAACCTCTTCTGACCTATGGTGATGGATTGGCAGATGAACAAGGGGAGAGGTGAAACAGCCGAACACCTTAAATTAACACTCGAGTACAGTACAGCCTCTCCTCACTTAGCGACATACTCGTTTACCGATGACTCGGACTTATGATGGGCTCTCTGACCAGTATGTACATCTAAATAATGTATATTAGAGCTGATTTCCTCTATTCTATTTATTACAATATACAGTACACTACTGTATAAACATTTCAAAATATGTATACTAAAAGTGTTACAAATGGTGCAAGGGTAACCTTGAAGAAATATCAAAGATGGTTGACAAACCCACTACTATTATAGAATTCTCCACGTTTAGCGACGAATTTGTTTACAGACGTGGTATTAGGAATGGAACTCCATCGTTAAGTGAGGAGAGGCTGTATTATGACTGTGTATCTACTAGACACTCCTTTCAAAGGAGGACTCAATATCAGTAAGGTGATCTTGATCCAAGGAGTTGGAATTATTCTCACCTCTCTCTGGCTTGAACTTGAGTGCTTCCTATTCCCCAGATACTATGACCCCTACAGGGTTACCATTTCCCCATAATAAAAATAATAATAATAAAACAATATTGAATCAAAAATATTATTTTCAAGGGAAGGGATGAACCTGTAAGTGTTGTACAGCACCTGGGAATGGAAGGCAGATTCCATCAAAAGGAGGAAAAGATAGGTTCAGTTCCTTGGATCAAAAGCCCCTCACAAGCATCAAAGTGCTATACCTCTCCCTTGAAGGGGCACAGGCATTATAGATGGGGAAAACTATGACAATTATATTGTAGTCTGTGATGACAGAGGCTGATAATAACACCAACAATATTCATCCCTATTAAGGGATAGGGATGCCTTGAAGCTAAAGGGCTCTTGGTCCAAGAAATTGGAACTGCACTTGATTTCCTGGGATGAAATCCAATTATCTGTTCCCAGGCACTGTATAATCTCTAATTTTAGCATTTCCTTCATGAATATTGCTACATAATTATTATTATAATCAAAAAGAAGCGCTAAGCCACAAGGGCTATACAGCGCTGCAGGGTAGGGAAGGAAGCAAGGGAATTGGATGGCAGAAGGGAGGGGGGATGATCAGCAGGTTACAGAAAACAGCGGGGCAGGGGATAGTACGGGGGTAGAGGGTAGCAAGAGATACAAGTAGAAAGGGCTGAAAGTATCAGAATTTGTGAAGTAAGTCAGTCGTTGTCAAAAAGTCAATGAGAGAGTCCGGATGAAAGGTGGGTCCATCAGCGAGAAGGGAAGGTAAAGAGAGAGCAGCGGGGCGAAGACGACGACAGAGGTAAATTCTGCGTGCTCGTTGATAAAGTGGGCAGTCCAACAGAATGTGGCTGACTGATAATGGAGCTTGGCAATTCTCACAGAGAGGAGCAAGACGCCTCTCCATGAGATATCCATGAGTAAGACGAGTATGGCCAATGCGAAGACGGGAGAGAGTAGTCTCCCAACCTCGACACTGGTGATAAGAAGACGGCCAGTAACCTATACTCGGTTTAATAGACTGAAGTTTGTTGCCGAGCATAGTAGACCAACGTTGTTGCCAACGGGTGTGAAGGTGGGAAGATATTACAGCAAAATAGTCCGTACATGGAATACCTCTATAAGAAACTGGTAGGTCATGTACTGCTGACCGCGCAGCAGTGTCTGCCTGTTCATTGCCCTGTACGTCAACATGACCAGGGACCCAACAAAAAACAATATCTTTATGCTTAGTAAAGATGCGGCGTAGCCAAAGTTGGATACGGAGGACTAAGGGGTGAGGTGTATCAAATTTTTGTATAGCCTGTAAAGCACTAAGGGAGTCTGAGACAACCACAAATGATGACACAGGCATAGATGCAATACGGATAAGTGCTGTAAGGATGGCATATAATTCAGCAGTAAAAATACTAGCTGAAGATAGTAAATGCCCTTGTACGACGCTGTCCGGAAACACTGCTGCGAATCCTACGCCGTCAGAAGACTTAGAGCCATCTGTGTACACAGCAATGGCATGAGAATGAGAGTGAAAGTGGTCAAGAAAAAGAGAGCGGGAAGCGACCGTAGACAGTTGGGCTTTCGAGCAAGGGAGGGAGAAAGAACAGACTCGAACAGCTGGAACTTCCCAGGGGGGTAGGGAAAAGTGAGATGCTACATGTACATAGAAAGGTGGTAGTTGAAGAGAAGACAAGAGCGAATGAAGGCGAAGAGAGAAGGGACGGAGTAAGCAGGGGCGGCGAACAAATAAAGAATGTCTACTAATATCAGTGACCATTCTATAAATGGAAGGATTGCGGAGATCATGAGAGCGTACATAGTAGCGCAGGCAATGGGCATCACGGCGATCGGATAAGGATGGAACGTTCGCTTCTGCATAGAGGCTTTCGACAGGGGAAGAGCGAAAAGCACCAAGGCATAAACGTAATCCTTGGTGATGAATGGGGTTAAGGCTAGAGAGAGTAGCAGGAGATGCCGCTGAATAGATCTGGTCACCATAATCAAGTTTCGATAAAATAAGGGTGGAATGTAGGTGAAGGAGGGTTCGACGATCAGCTCCCCACGAAAGATGAGCAAGGGTTTTAAGAAGGTTCAGCCGGCTGTGACAAGTTGCCTTCAGAGAGGTAATGTGAGGTTTCCAGGATAACCTACGATCAAAGAGGAGGCCCAGAAACTTGACTGTATCACGTTCAGGGATACGTGAGCCATAGAGGTACAAAGGATGATCAGAGATGACAGAGCGTCTAGTGAAAGTGATTTGGTGGGTTTTAGTGCTGGAAAATTTAAACCCATGTGTGGTGGCCCAATTGGAAACACGGTCGACTGCATGCTGGAGAGAAACTGTAAGGAGGTGACAGTCAGCGCCTGCACAGGCAATAGCGAAGTCATCAACATAGAGTGATGACCAAATATTTGATGGAAGACTAGAGGCCAAATCATTAATAGCAAGGAGAAAAAGTGTTGTGCTCAGAACACATCCCTGGGGGACACCTTCAGCTTGGACAAAGTCCGGGGAGAGCACATTATTAACCCGAACACGGAAATGCCTGTCAGTTAAAAAGTTCTTAAGGAAGGATGGTAGATTGCCTCGAAGGCCTAAGGAGTGGGCTTGGGCTAAAATATTATACCTCCAAGTTGTGTCATATGCCTTCTCAAGGTCAAAAAATATGGCAATAACTGAGTGGTTATTCGCAAAGGCATTACGAACATACGTATCCAAGCGCAGTAAGGGGTCTATGGTAGAACGTCCCTTACGAAAGCCATATTGACGAGTGGAGAGACTGTTGTGTGTCTCTAAATACCACACTAAACGTCTATTTACTAGACGTTCCATTACTTTGCAAACTGCACTGGTAAGAGCAATGGGACGATAGTGGGAGGTTTCATGTCCCGTAGTGCCTGGTTTGCGGAAAGGGAGAACAATGGCGGATTTCCACAGCTGTGGAAGAACTCCTTGTGACCAAATAAGATTGTAAAGGCGTAATAGGACTGCAAGGGCTGACTGATGTAAATGTTGTAGCATACGAATATGAATGTCGTCGGGCCCAGCTGCCGATGATCGACAAGCTGAGAGTGTTGCCTCCAGTTCTTGAAGTGTAAAAGGCACATTATACTGTTCTTCTCTGAGAGAAGAAAAGTCCAAGGGTGCTAACTCTCTGGCAGACTTTGAGGAAAGAAATGAGGGGCATAGATGGAGTCCCTGAGAAATACGGACCAGATGATTGCCAATTTCATTGGCAACATCTAGTGGGTTTGCTATATCAACACCGGCAACCCGCAGAACAGGAGCCGGGTCAGGAGAATATTTACCACTCAGTTTTCGTACTTTTTTCCAGACTGCACTCATAGAGGAAGCAGAGGTGATGGTGGAGACATAATCTCGCCAGCAAGTGCGTTTAGCGTCACGGATGACACGGCGAGCGATCGCACGCTTCTGTTTAAAATCAAGGAGTCGCTCTGTGGTTCTATTGTACCGGTACCTGCCCCATGCAGCGCGTTTCAAACGTACTGCACGAGCACAAGCAGGAGACCACCAAGGCACGCATTTCTGAGAATGCCTGCCCGAAGTTTGGGGTATAGAATGAGAAGCTGCGGTGAAAACGGAGGACGAGAAGAGGTGTAAAAGCTCATCGATGGAGGACGAAGAAGGAACCTCTTTAAAAACAGTCAGGTGTGAGTAAAGGTTCCAATTTGCCCGATTAAATTGCCAGCGTGGGGTGCGAAGAGGTGGCGAATATGAAGGGGAAGTAAGAATGATTGGGAAATGATCACTGTCATGTAAGTCCGGGAGAACAGACCAAGTAAAGTCTAATGCGGCGGAGGAAGAGCAAACTGAGAGATCGATGCAAGAGAGAGTATGAGTCCGAGGATCAAAATGGGTGTGAGTACCTGTATTTAAAACATGGAGGGGGTGGGTGGCAAGAAAAGCCTCTAACTGAATTCCACGGGAATCACAGTGAGACCCTCCCCAGAGGAAATGGTGGGCATTAAAATCACCAAGTAACAGAATCGGTGGCGGTAATGACGAAACAAGGAAGGCAAAATCCGGAATAGATAATGCCCGAGAAGGAGAGAGATATAAAGAACAGAGCGTATACCACCTATGTAAGTGGATACGGGCTGCTGTGTAATGCAGCGAAGTATGAACAAATAGCTGATGGTACGGAATATCAGTGCGGAGAAGAAGGGCACTTTCATTAAAGGTCCCATCAGGAAAAGGATCTGAAGAATACAATAAATTATAGCCTGAGATGTGAGAAATAACAGCAGAGTGTAATTTTGGTTCCTGTAAGCAAACACCAACAGGGGCAAACTGGGAGAGTAACATCTGAAGCTCACCCCGATTACCCCTGAGGCCGCGTATATTCCACTGTAAAAAGGCCATGATTGGCAATGATAAAGATACTTGAAATCCGCAGGTAAGGGTTCCTACGGACTAGAAGGGTTAGAAAAGTCCACATGCGGAGGCAGTGGAAAATGTTCAAGCAGCGAAGGAACGGTGCGCTGTGAAGAAAGGAGTTGCGCAGATGGAGCAGAGGAGAGAGAAAGAGCGGAAGGTGGATCAGTGTCCATTGATGGTTTGGTCTCTGCAATATATTCAGAGATTGCTTCAAGTGTTTCGGAATTCAGAGATGTCGTATGGGAGACAATATTGGGAATGGTAGGGGGAGGATGAGTAAAGATTGGAACTGTATTGGACTGTACCAAGGTAGGGGGGGGCGAAAGGGTGGAGGGAACTGGAGAAGCGTGGCAGGGGACAGAAGAGACAGGAACCTGGGAGGTGGCAGAAGAGGAAGAAACTTGGGAGGGAACAGGGGAGGAAGGTACATTACGAGGAGGAGGGTGAACCTCTGCACTTGTAACTGAGCCAGTGAGAGGGGAAGAACTAGGGACAGAGACAGGGAGGGTAAAATGAGGAGGTGGAAGATGGGTAGGAGGTGTTACCGGACCTTTTTTTGACTTTTGAGAAGTAGAGGGACGATTGGGAAGAGGTGTCGTACGAGGTCTCGTCGATACTGAGGCTTGTAAGAGAGAACTCGAAGAAGCGAGATTAGACTGAGGCGTTGAAGTAGGGACGTCTGAGCCGAGGACAGCAAAAGGATTAGATACAGGAGTGATTATGGGAGAGGTAACCACAGAGGTGGGTGTAGAAGATGGGATACCAGAAGTGGGGGGACGTTTTGAAACACGGGAATAAGAAACACGTGGGAGTCTCCCTTGGAGGCGGAGATGAGAAACTGCCATGGCATAAGGGAGACCTTCTGTCTCTTTGAGGTAACGGATTTCCCGCTCGTTTAAATAGACCTGACAACGGCGAGAGTACGAAGGGTGAGCCTCATGACAGTTAAGGCAAGAGGGAGATCGATTGCAAGACGTATTAGAATGGTCATCGGCACCACAGACTGGGCATTCGGCGATAGATCTGCAATATTTCGCTGGATGGCCAAATCGCCAGCAATTTCTACACTGTTGTGGTGTAGGGATCACCTTTCGAACTTGTAACCGATGTCCTGCTATATAAACGGAGGATGGGAGTTCTCGGCTGTCAAAAGTTAAACGAGCCACATTGCTAGGGTATCGTCTCCGCCCACGGGCAGGAAGAACGTAAGTGTCTACCTTGAGGATTGGGAGATCTTGGAGTTCCAGCTGTTCTAGAATGTCGGTGCCACATGTCTGGAAATTTTGTTGAACTATGGTATGGGGCAGAATAACGGTACCACTACAAGAATTGAGGGAATGATGTTTTTCAAGGGTGACAGGAACAGTATCTATATGGGAAAGACGAGAGAGCTCACGAGCCTGGGTAGCATTCTGTACGGTAATGATGCGCGTACCGCTCTTAAGAGCATGAAAAGAAATATCTTTACCAACATGGCGTAGGAGTGCCTTGCCAATACTATGGTCAGAAAGATAGGCAGTAGAGGAAGTTGGTCGTAAAGTGAAGAATTTAGTCCACTGTTCAGTCTGAAACTGAGCGTGGAAAGGTAGTGAAGGACGTGTCGATCGTTTCTGAGAAGAACGAGAAGGTGAAGGTGGAGAAGTATCATCAGCAGGTAATTGTCGTTGACGTTTAGGCGTGGGACCAGAGTTGGTCCGACGTGGAACGGGTCGGCGATTTGAAAATTGCCGCACCGTAGAGGGAGAGGCCGGAAGCATAGTCAGAGGAGAGCGAAGGTCTGATAAATCGAAGGAGTCAGTCGAGGCCTCAGTACCTGAAGCGGGTGAGGAAACAGCACCGGCAATAGGTACAGAGGCATGAGGAATGTCTGAAGAGTGGTCCAAAGACGAGGCGGGGTCAGAACGGGGTGCGGTATCAAGAAGGGGCCCGGGGGTACCAGGTTCATGGACTAGGGCTGCCATGGTTAGGTTACTTCTTTCTTTTTGTTTTTAAGAAAAAAAAAGAAAGAAGAAAAGAAAATAAAAATAAAAAAAAGAAAAAAAAAGGGGGGACCGGGGAGGGATAGTTCCTAGGAGGAATGAAAGGGCCAGAAATCTCCCTCCGCGCCCAAGAGGACTCGACACCGCTAGTAGCGCAGATGCAGCATGGAACCCGTGCCATACCCTACCCTTCATGCCAGTAAACCAGCAATCTGGGATAGCAACCTCACATCTGCCGAGCTACCTCGGTGGACAAAAGAGAGGGCGGCCGGATATCCGCCACAAAGCATACCTCCTTCAGCCACCACCCCCGGAATCCGAAAGGTGGCTTCCAGAGATACACCCGTCGCCCAAAAGACACCCAAAGCTACTCCGGGATACCGGAGAGGGATCGGGACATCCCTAGGCAATCCAGATTCCACGGCAAACTACGCCACCGCCAAGAAACCTCAACGGAATGGGATGGACCCCGGTGTCCTTTCCCCTACCTAGGAACTAGCGCGCCTGTGGGAGAAATCCCAAAGGACAAAAAGAGGAAGGGCAAAAGGGAGGAGTGGGGAGGAGGAGGAGGAAAGGAAAAAGGGGAGGATGGGGAGGATGGGATAGGGGAGGGGAGATTGGGGGGTAATTAGGTTCGGTCTGAGGAAGAAGACCGATAGGTCTAATTCCTCAGACCAAGAGCCTCTTCACCACGCCAAGGAGCCCCCCTTGAAGAGGATTTAAATGGAAGTAATTAGATTCCTACATAATTTGATCACAAACTCTGTTTTAATCAGTACAGTACATCTATTTACCTACCAATGTTGGTGTTTTCAGTTTGCAAAATAACAGATACTGCAGTCCATCTCATCAGGGATAATTTACAAGAACTTGGAAAGTTTCTTTGGTCAAACAAGGACATCAGCCTGACAAAACGTTTGTTAGTATCAAAACTATCCCCCAGTAGACCTAAGTTGGAATATAAAAAAAATAATCCATGACATTATTGAAGTCAGACACTAATGGTAATGTGGACCAGCAGGGGGAGAACTTATCAAAGCCAAGAAATGTGCAGAAGTAAGAATTGCTGAACATACTGATTTTATCTGGAGTATTACTATACAGGGAAATAACAAGAGTCAATTAGTAATAAATAAGATTTGTTTAGATTTTTAACCCAGAGGGTTAGCCACCCAAGATAAGCCAAGAAAGTCAGTGCATCACTGGGGACAGTGTCTTTTTCCACTGGAGTCCTTCAATTTTGTCTCCCAGGATGCAACCCACACCAGTCAACTAACACCCAGGTACATACCACTGGGTGAACAGGGACAGCAGCTGTAAGGAAACATTCCCAATGTTTCTACCTGGCTGGGGATTAAAAACAGATTATTGTCTTGAGCTGCAGAAGCATGTTTCATTGAAGATCTTTCATGAGGATATGAGAGGTTAGATTGTTACTCACATTATGAGTCTCAGAAGTGTGAATCTATACAAGATTTTTAACAAAAGAACTAGACCCTGGAGCCAAGAGACACCACCTACCAGATTTTACTGGTTGAAGACAACTTCTTTGGACTGTCTTCAGTTCATTCCTATGTTACTTGACATTCCAACCACTTCCTTGCATTGTCAAGCAAAAGTATCTTCGGAAGCATTATGTCAAGGGCTCAAGTTTCACCAATGGCTTACTTAAGTCCTCGGATTCATGTACATCTGGAGGATCATAATCAGCAACCACCCAGGGAGGTACTACCGTCCTGCCAAGTGAGTGTAAAATGAAAGCCTGTAATTGTTTTACATGATGGTAGGATTGCTGGTGTCTTTTGTCTGTCTCATAAATATGCAAGATTACAGGTACGTCTTGCTACTTCTACTTACACTTAGGTCACACTACACACACATGTACACGTTTATTTATACACACTCATCTGAGTTTTCTTTGATTTTATCTTAATAGTTCTTGGTCTTATTACTTTTCCTTTTATATCCATGGGGAAGTGGAATAAGAATCTTTCCTCCGTAAGCCATGCGTGTTGTAAAAGTCAACTAAAATGCCGGGAACAATGGGCTAGTAACCCCTTTTCCTGTAAAGATTACTAAACAGAATAAGAAGAAGAAAATTGTCAAAGTGGGAAGTCTGAATGTGCGTGGATGTTGTGCAAATGATAAGAAAGAGATGATTGTGGATGTTATGAATGAGAAGAAACTGGATGTCCTGGCTTTAAGTAAAACAAAGCTGAAGGGGTTGGGAGAGTTTCAATGGAGAGGAATAAATGGGATTAGGTCAGGGGTTTCAAATAGAGTTAGAGCTAAAGAAGGAGTAGCAATAATGTTGAAGGATAAGCTATGGCAGGAAAAGAGGGACTACAAATGCATAAATTCAAGGATTATGTGGAGTAAAATAAAGATTGGATGTGAAAAGTGGGTTATAGTAAGCGTGTATGCACCTGGAGAAGAGAGAAGTGTAGAGGAGAGAGAGAGATTCTGGGAAATGTTGAGTGAATGCATGGGGAGTTTTGAATCAAGTGTGAGAGTAATGGTGGTTGGGGATTTCAATGCTAAAGTGGGTAAAAATGTTATGGAGGGAGTAGTAGGTAAATTTGGGGTGCCAGGGGTAAATGTAAATGGGGAGCCTTTAATTGAGCTATGTGTAGAAAAAAATTTGGTAGTAAGTAATACATATTTTATGAAAAAGAGGATAAATAAATATACAAGGTATGATGTAGCACATAATGAAAGTAGTTTGTTAGATTATGTATTGGTGGATAAAAGGTTGATGGGCAGGCTCCAGGATGTACATGTTTATAGAGGGGCAACTGATATATCAGATCATTATTTAGTTGTAGCTACAGTTAGAGTAAGAGGTAGATGGGAAAAGAGGAAGGTGGCAACAACAAGTAAGAGGGAGGTGAAAGTGTATAAACTAAGGGAGGAGGAAGTTCGGGCGAGATATAAGCGACTATTGGCAGAAAGGTGGGCTAGTGCAAAAATGAGTAGTGGGGGGGTTGAAGAGGGTTGGAATAGTTTTAAAAATGCAGTATTAGAATGTGGGGCAGAAGTTTGTGGTTATAGGAGGGTGGGGGCAGGAGGAAAGAGGAGTGATTGGTGGAATGATGAAGTAAAGGGTGTGATAAAAGAGAAAAAGGTAGCTTACGAGAGGTTTTTACAAAGCAGAAGTGTTATAAGAAGAGCAGAGTATATGGAGAGTAAAAGAAAGGTGAAGAGAGTGGTGAGAGTGAAAAAGGAGAGCAGATGAAAGAGTGGGAGAGGCACTGTCAAGAAATTTTAATGAAAATAAGAAAAAATTTTGGAGTGAGTTAAACAAGTTAAGAAAGCCTAGGGAAAGTATGGATTTGTCCGTTAAAAACAGAGTAGGGGAGTTAGTAGATGGGGAGAGGGAGGTATTAGGTAGATGGCGAGAATATTTTGAGGAACTTTTAAATGTTGAGGAAGAAAGGGAGGCGGTAATTTCATGCACTGGCCAGGGAGGTATACCATCTTTTAGGAGTGAAGAAGAGCAGAATGTAAGTGTGGTGGAGGTACGTGAGGCATTACGTAGAATGAAAGGGGGTAAAGCAGCTGGAACTGATGGGATCATGACAGAAATGTTAAAAGCAGGGGGGGATATAGTGTTGGAGTGGTTGGTACTTTTGTTTAATAAATGTATGAAAGAGGGGAAGGTACCTAGGGATTGGCAGAGAGCATGTATAGTCCCTTTATATAAAGGGAAAGGGGACAAAAGAGATTGTAAAAATTATAGAGGAATAAGTTTACTGAGTATACCAGGAAAAGTATACGGTAGGGTTATAATTGAAAGAATTAGAGGTAAGACAGAATGTAGAATTGCGGATGAGCAAGGAGGCTTCAGAGTGGGTAGGGGATGTGTAGATCAAGTGTTTACATTGAAGCATATATGTGAACAGTATTTAGATAAAGGTAGGGAAGTTTTTATTGCATTTATGGATTTAGAAAAGGCATATGATAGAGTGGATAGAGGAGCAATGTGGCAGATGTTGCAAGTTTATGGAATAGGTGGTAAGTTACTAAATGCTGTAAAGAGCTTTTATGAGGATAGTGAGGCTCAGGTTAGGGTGTGTAGAAGAGAGGGAGAATACTTCCCGGTAAAAGTAGGTCTTAGACAGGGATGTGTAATGTCACCATGGTTGTTTAATATATTTATAGATGGGGTTGTAAAAGAAGTAAATGCTAGGGTGTTCGGGAGAGGGGTAGGATTAAATTATGGGGAATCAAATTCAAAATGGGAATTGACACAGTTACTTTTTGCTGATGATACTGTGCTTATGGGAGATTCTAAAGAAAAATTGCAAAGGTTAGTGGATGAGTTTGAGAATGTGTGTAAAGGTAGAAAGTTGAAAGTGAACATAGAAAAGAGTAAGGTGATGAGGGTATCAAATGATTTAGATAAAGAAAAATTGGATATCAAATTGGGGAGGAGGAGTATGGAAGAAGTGAATGTTTTCAGATACTTGGGAGTTGACGTGTCAGCGGATGGATTTATGAAGGATGAGGTTAATCATAGAATTGATGAGGGAAAAAAGGTGAGTGGTGCATTGAGGTATATGTGGAGTCAAAAAACGTTATCTATGGAGGCAAAGAAGGGAATGTATGAAAGTATAGTAGTACCAACACTCTTATATGGATGTGAAGCTTGGGTGGTAAATGCAGCAGCGAGGAGATGGTTGGAGGCAGTGGAGATGTCCTGTCTAAGGGCAATGTGTGGTGTAAATATTATGCAGAAAATTCGGAGTGTGGAAATTAGGAGAAGGTGTGGAGTTAATAAAAGCATTAGTCAGAGGGCAGAAGAGGGGTTGTTGAGGTGGTTTGGTCATTTAGAGAGAATGGATCAAAGTAGAATGACATGGAAAGCATATAAATCTATAGGGGAAGGAAAGAGGGGTAGGGGTCGTCCTCGAAAGGGTTGGAAAGAGGGGGTAAAGGAGGTTTTGTGGGCGAGGGGCTTGGACTTCCAGAAAGCGTGCATGAGCGTGTTAGATAGGAGTGAATGGAGACGAATGATACTTGGGACCTGATGATCTGTTGGAGTGTAAGCAGGGTAATATTTAGTGAAGGGATTCAGGGAAACCGGTTATTTTCATATAGTCGGACTTGAGTCCTGGAAATGGGAAGTACAATGCCTGCACTTTAAAGGAGGGGTTTGGGATATTGGCAGTTTGGAGGGGTATGTTGTGTATCTTTATACGTATATGCTTCTAAACTGTTGTATTCTGGGCACCTCTGCAAAAGCAGTGATAATGTGTGAGTGTGGTGAAAGTGTTGAATGATGATGAAAGTATTTTCTTTTTGGGGATTTTCTTTCTTTTTTGGGTCACCCTGCCTCGGTGGGAGACGACTGACTTGTTAAAAAAAAAAAAAAAAAAAAAAAAAAATTCATTTTTTATAAGAAAAAGTAGAGGAACATGAATATATGTACCACTTTTAAATTTATCTTAAGCTTGTAATCTGCATTGGATTAAAAATACATTACTATTGTTTTGCATCACCTTGAGCTGTGGAAGCATTTATTTCATTCCCATAAAAAAATACAAACCAGCTGACACTGTCAAGATCTGACAAGGCCTTGATCTTTTTTTTTTCTTTAGATAAACAGGATTTAATAAGCTAGAACCTAAAATCTAAATTTTACTTAAATAGTAGCAATAATATCACCAATAATAGTACAGGTCGGCCATCACTAATCCGGCAATCAGTCATCCAGTTCCATAAGCAATCCGGCACTAATTTCGGTTAACATAATTTCAAATTTCCTCATTGTGCTGACTCAAATCATTATACTGACTCAGAAATTGGGCAGATGGTTGTAAATCCACAGCAGCAAGCTAGTGGAGGAGAAAGCAGTGATGAAAATGAGGAAGATGTAGCAGAAAGTCTCTATTAATAGGTTAACAAAGTGTATTCTAACCTAACCACTCTATAATCCGGCACACTACAGGTCCCAATGATGCCAGATTAGTGATGGCCAACCTGTATCAATAATATTAATAATAACAATAACAGATTAATGCACTGGCTATTTCCCACCAGATTCAGCAGAAAGATGTGAATAACAGTCATACATTAAATAAAAGGGGTTCAGTTTCGTAGGCATATAACATTCCTACAAAGTCTCTGAGGTGGTGAAAGGCACATTTAAGTTTAAGCTCAAACAATCAATCATATTCCCACAACTCCATAAAATGTAAGTTTCCAGTATGCTCTAAGAAAGTGGAATTCCTGCCTCCTCCTCTTAAGGTTTATTCTGATGCTAATAATGCTTTTAACTGAACCAAGTTCCACTGGAATTCTATCCTGCATATTTTCTTTTTCATAATCCAACAGTAAAATAATAATAATATAATCAGCCTAAGTGCTAAACCCAAAGGGTCTTCAACAGTAAAAGAATTCTCACTGTTCAGATGATATTTTATCCATCTTGGCTAATTGTAGCTGTGGTGGTTTCCTCATGTGCTCATCAGCATACCTCTTTACCTCATACCTAAGGCCCACTGCTGAGTATGCAGCACTGGTGAGGAACCTTCACATAGTATGATTAAGTGAAACTTTATAAAAAATAATAAAAAAACATGAAGACTCATGCCTTAATTGAGGAATACGAGCAACAAAATCTGACTAATAACAAAGCCCCATTTTGCAAGAGGAACAAAGATGAAATATGATCACAACAAAATAATATAGGAAACAGACAGAAGGATAGGTTCTTTACTAGGGAGTAACAAAGATAACAACTCAAACAGAACAAGATAGTTAAGTGGAATCCATACTGGGGTTGAAAAATAGATATGACAGCTAAGTCATAACAATGGATTAAAGTTAAGAGGTGTGACCAAATATTAAAGTTCACCCCTACCTGCAAACTTAAGTATTTACTGTACACTATTTGTACTAATATTCTTTCTATTCTTGGACATCATGAGAGAAATACGTTTTGTACAGTGTTTGCATATGTTATCCAGCAAATTGATAGTCAAGCATGTACCAGTGATACTGTATTTACCTCTGAGTTGCAATACTGCACATTACTACTGCAAGTAAAAATATTGTACAAATAAATTTAATACATGTATTTATATAAGAATTCTGAGGAGTGCATTAATTTTTGTGTGTGTTCACATTACACATGAAACTGAACTTTTATTTACTTTGTACTGCCAGTACGGCTATCCACTGTAAGCCTGTGTTCATCCTGCGAGTGGTGGTGCAAAAATAGGATAAAATTCACAGAGGGTCTTGGTCAAGAATCCACCGAGCATGATTACTAACATTATTAAGACATCTCGGTCATCTAATAGTGTGTTGTAATCTCTTCTAATAGCTAATCATTTACCTTATGCAGCTGTAAATAAAACTTATCGTTACCATTATAAAACTTATCGTTACCATTGTAAGCACTGGTCACCTACTAGATAATATAATTTTTTTAATGTAAGTTTATTCATCTAATCAGTGCAAAGTGTTCATACAGTCTCAAGATATCATATATTTTATTAATAACGAAGCAATTTGCCATTTCTTGTAGAGACTGGATATGTCTCTAAGTGGATAGATGTTAGAACATTCTCAAATATAATATTCTATTGCATATCCCCATCTTCATTCTCACATTTTACATTTCATGTGGCTAAACATCTCTTTACAAAATGAACTGATATAGATACTTATAGTCTGGCCTTAATCTAACAGTGGCATCTTCTATGGTAAGTTGCTGATTGTTTAACCCTCTCCACTGACACATTATACTGGAACATACACTTCATTACACTGTTCTAGTTCTTTAAACGTGTTTGCTAGTTTTTCTAATAATGGTTTTAAAACCTCTGTTTGAAAAAACAATTATATTCAACATTATTTTATTTGGTTATTGCTAGTTTAGCAAAGGCACTGATTTGGCCATACTCCCAGAGGCCTATGTGAAAGGGAATTCACAAAAAAATTAATCTCTGTCAATAACTTGTTCACACACAAGTCTGGCCTCAAAGAATTATGTCAGATTCAGACCTCAGGGCATTTAGAGCAAGTAATGAGTAAGAAAGAGAGAGAAACTGGCTGCAGTTTTAGATATGTAGGCTTAGTTATTGTTGTACTAATTGATAACTTGTATTACATTTGTATATAAACTAATGACATCCGTATGGCAAAACTCTTTTGTAAGTTTGCCTTCAGAGCTTTATCACACCCAATGACTATGAATAAAAATGAGTGTGACTGACAAAATGGTGGACACAGTTGCTAAAGTCACACAACTCAAAATTCTCCATACAATCACCACCACCTTTCCCTGATGGAGCATTCCCTTTCTATTTTTATAAGTGTAATTTTGCTGAAGCAATAAGCATTACAGTACATGCATGAAAATGAACTCGAGTTAATGTCAAAATACTATTAATGCCCCTCTATTACCTAGAAGCATGAGTAATCATGTTATAAATGGTATACAATATAATGCACCTGTGTCTTACTCTTAAAGCATAAGCAAGTAAAGTACTTTCCTTTGAATGAAGACGTTTCTTGAAACATTACCAAAAATCTACATAAATTATAAATTTGCATATAAATGGTCAAATTAAAAACACACT
Source organism: Cherax quadricarinatus (assembly GCF_038502225.1). Taxonomy (NCBI): domain Eukaryota; kingdom Metazoa; phylum Arthropoda; class Malacostraca; order Decapoda; family Parastacidae; genus Cherax; species Cherax quadricarinatus. The sequence goes on from NC_091343.1 coordinate 24,302,669, forward strand.
GAATCTTCAAAGATTTTGGATAGGCATCAGAGACAATACATCTAACTAAAGAATCAATAAAAATCAGTACATGAATTCTGAAGGAGAGTAACTTACAGTATTTATTAAATGTAGACACAAGTGAAGGTCATTTTCAATTGTCTATAATTTTGTTTCTCAAAATTAAATACAACCTGTTTCCTATTTAGCAAGCTGAATTCTATTCTTCCTGAGTGAGGCGAAAAGACTGGAGGAATTCTTGAGCTTCAGCTATCTGTGTATTGACACTGGTAAGAGCTGTCCCACCTGTTGCTTTGTATTGTTCCACACTGTGTTCGTAGTTCCATACAGATGAAACATCGTCTTCAAAGAGGGGACTGAAAATATTAAAAGGATATATTATTATATTATAGGTAGTAGGTTGGTAGACAGCAACCGCCCAGGGAGGTACTACCGTCCTGCCAAGTAAGTGTAAAATGAAAGCCTGTAATTGTTTTACATGATGGTAGGATTGCTGGTGTCCTTTTTTTTCTGTCTCATAAACATGCAAGATTTCAGGTAAGTCTTGCTACTTCTACTTACACTTAGGTCACACTACACATACATGTACAAGCATATATATACATACACCCCTCTGGGTTTTCTTCTATTTTCTCTAGTTCTTATTCTTGTTTATTTCCTCTTATCTCCATGGGGAAGTGGAACAGAATTCTTCCTCCGTAAGCCATGCGTGTTGTAAGAGGCGACTAAAATGCCGGGAGCAAGGGGCTAGTAACCTCCTCTCCTGAATATATTACTAAATGCAAAAGGAGAAACTTTTGTTTTTCCTTTTGGGCCACCCTGCCTCAGTGGGATACGGCCGGTGTGTTGAAAGAAAGAAATATTATATGACACCAAAGGGCTAGCAACCCTTTTTGGGTGACGCAGAAAGAAAAACTTTTGTTTTTCTTTTTGGGTCACCCTTCCTCGGTAGGATATGGCAATGCACTAATAACCAACACATAGGAGAAAGACACAGAGTACATAGAGCTTATAACCCATATGGTTTTAGCATCTGTGTGTGTCAAAACAGTGTAACAATAACATTAATATGAGAGGAAACCAGCTACCAAAATTTGAGGTTTGGAGATGGGCAATCCACTGCTTATAATGGAAAGTGGTTTGTCGATCCATGATGTCTGTACTCTTCTAGGAATGCAGCTAAGAAGCAAGCATTTGTAATGTTTTATTCTGTGGGCCAATAAGCCTTTAATGGGAGGGAGACCATGTAAAAAATGAATCAAAATAATTTTTTTTTAATATGACTGTCTTGTTTTGTATCTATTAACAATGCCTTATTATAATGCAAATTGATGAGTTTATGATGAAAATTTACAAGTAAACCCAACATGATGATGACTAAATGTAACTAATATAATGCAATGAAGCACAATACAATCAATACAAATCATAAGTTGTATATAAAACCCAGAGCTTATTTCCAATGAACAAGAATCATAATACAGCACACCTAATTTTGGTAAGCTGATCAAGGGTGAGTTGTGACAAAGCACACCCAAGCTCTTCTGACAGTTTCACCACTTCACCAGCCTTTCCATGTGCACTGCGGAAGGCCATCTAGAAAGCAACAAGAGAAATTATAAAGATTACAATGGGTTCACATAAAAAATTTGGCATAGTTTTTATATGTTCAACTTCATCAAAAGGAATGTATACAAGCATAAATTTAATGCTAGAAACAGATCAAGAATTATGCCAATACATCACGGAATGGTACCCTATATACACAAACATCTAATACACATCTGGGAGACTATATGAAACAGGGTCGACTTTCAAAGATCTGTTATTATGAAGCCAGGAAGAAGTGTATCTTGATGCCAGTGAAGGGTTTTTGGGCCAAGAAATTAAATCCACTCTCCCTTCGTCAGATCAAACCAAAATATTTTTCCCCTCCCGCCCCACTGCCCAAGAGCTCTATGACTATTGACCTTAGTACAGTACTTTCTCAAGAATATAATAATAATGATAATGTTTTGCACCTGTATGGAGCTTTGTTTTACTAAATTTATCTTACTCATTAATCTATTCATACAGCACATTAGCTTTAAGTTCAACAATATCATCTTTAATCACTATCATGCACAGAATCCAGAATAAAAATAAATGGGGTTCCATACTCATCCCTGTGAAACAGAAACCTCTCTATGGCTAAAGTTATGCTGGAAAGTTCTCTTTAAGCACAAAGAGCAAAAATAGAATAGAAAGAGCAAAATTTCTATTCTAAAAGTGATTTATCCAAATTGGAGGTTTTTGGTAAATGCCGACAACTTTTCCCTGGCAGAGATCACATCACTGTTCCCTGGATGGAAGTGTTCAATTCGTACAGTTCAGTCTTGTACCTCGAGCTTTGATTTTATGTATCCCCAGGGAAGGATACAGGTACTTACTAAGAATCACTGCATTAACAGATATAAACATCACTAGATATGTACTGGCGATACAAGCAATGAAGAACTTATGAGAAAAAAAGGGTTGTGGAACTGAAGCTTAAAAATAGCCAATTTTGTTTTAAAATGCCATAATTTAACCAAAATAATAAAAGACAATTATACCTTATACTGTAGTTGTTATTCCTGATTGATCTAGAAAAGTATTGAGAGGGCTGATGTGGCCTTGTACAATACCTGGGTACACACATGGCAGGCAATATAAGTACCACCATCACCTACCATAACCAGAACTTACCATCAACATTAGTAAAAATAAGTCACATTTCCTAACCAAACTGTACCAAATAAATAGGGACTCTCATCACTTGTGCTACAAATGTATACTAAAGATGAATGCATTTGAGAAAGTAAAAAAAAAAAAAAAAAAAAAAAAAAGTATTCACAGTTTTGGTACTCATGATGGTTTTTAGAAGCATTTCCCCAAAAAACACCAAGGGCTTGCTGTATTCAATATCGAAAACCAAAACCTAATTAAAACAATTAACTACATTTTTCAGACAAAAATAAAATTTCCTTTAACTCACCCCTTTCTTGACAAGGTAATATGCAACATCCGTAGCAAGCATCTCTTCAGACAAGGCGTTGCGACAAACATCTTCATTTACCTACAATAATTTTTTTAATTACTTCAAATGCAACTAAGTCATTCTAAATGTTTAATACAGTGTAGTTTCATTATACAAGAGTGATACAAGTGAAAGAATGATTACCCCACCACTAATATATGGATGTGAAATAATGATGTGGCCTGAGCTTGAACTGTGAGTTAGATCAGTAGCTTTTGACATGTTTTTAAGCACAGGTTTTTCTTAATATGCCAGATGTTTTTCATCGAGGTAAGGTAACCAAAAAGAAAAAGGAAGCATTTACCATTTTTTCAATAGCTGTCTTCCCAGAAGTGTGCAGACATCACAATTCCAATGACCTTCAAAACTAAGACATTCTCAGCACTATTTCACACTTCCAATACTCAAAGTTGGTTAAATAGCTTTTCCTGACTTCCTTCATAAATGGTACCCTGCTCACACTCCCACAGTACATCAAGTAATAGAAACCAATTGCCACCACTTACATAAGCCTGGTGAATGCTCAAGGCCTTAGTATTCAAAATCCATCTTTACTCCCCCCCTCCAACCCTCCCTGGGAAAAACCTTACAACTACATGTACTTCCTTTCACCCCCAATTTGTACACTCGCTTGGCTATCTTATGCTGCTCCATCCTCTCAAAATGCCCAAATTACCTCAACAGTCTCTCCTTAGCCCTTTGAATTATATCTCTGGTAACCCCACAATGTCTTCTAATTTCTATGCTCAGAATTCTCTACATAACATTCAAACCCCACATTGCTCTTATAAATGATATCTCCACTGTTTTTGATCTCCTTCTCACTATAAAGTTTAAAACATTCCACTTATCTTTTCTCCTCTTATCTATTCTGTGGTTCACAATCTCTTACAGACCCATCTGCAAGCATGTCCAATCCTAAATATCAAAATACATTAACTTGATCTATAATCCTTTCCTAAAAAATAAAATATTGGAATACAAACAACATTTGCATAATTATATTTCCCCATTTTCCTTGAGAAGGGAAGAAATATTTGGGCAACCCATTTTTATAATAAAGATCACATAAGATATTTCTGACCTTGAGTGTAGCTACTGTGCCAGCAGCAACTTGTAAGATTCCCATTATGGTGCAGGCTGTCTCAAACATCTTCACTTTATCTTCCTGCAGATCCTTATTATATGTTGATGGTAAACCCTTCAGAACCATCAAAAATCCACACAACTGAAAATATGATACAATTCATCAAATATACACACAGTTGGTTCTAAAAACAGTACAGTATAACTTTTAATTATAATTACATCTGGCCACTTAATACCATCTACAAAATAAACATCACAGATATACGAGTTATTAATATTTACGTGATAATGCACTTTTCTCTTTCGTTTTAATACACTGGCCATTTTCCACCAAGATCAAGTGACCCAAAGAAGGAAACCCATTCACCAGCACTCACTACCTAGGTGTCTTAGCAGAAGCATGCAAACATCACACTTCAAATGATACACCAAACCGCAACAAGCCCACTCATTCCTCAGAGTGCTGGAACTGTACTTTCCTCCAAAACATTAAGGTAAGAGCACTTTATCTCAAGATGAATGTAAGCATTAACTTTCTAATTTATAGATGATATAAGCAAACATTTAATGACAATTATATAGTGAAAAGACAAAGGTAATAAGTTCAAAAAGAACAGCCAATATAAATTTCTGATGAAATGGGCAAACAAGCTAAGCTACAAATAAAATTAAGCATTTTAAAGCCAGAAAATGAATAAAGCATGTATCACTTACATTTCCTGTCATAGTTCCAGCCTTTCCCCTTATCAATTCAAGGCTATCAGGATTCTTCTTCTGAGGCATAAGGGAACTGCCAGTTGCATATGCATCAGAAAGTTTTACAAAGCCAAACTCGCTTGTAGAGAACAAGATAAGATCTTCTGCCATACGACTGAGGTGTGAACTTACCAAACTGGCCCAAAACATATATTCCACTAAAAAAAAAAGTATAATGTTAAAAGCTTTTCTTTTCCTCATCAAATAGTCATGAAACAAGGATAATGCTATTGTCCAAAGAAAGAAAGCTATGGAAATTCCTCATTTATAGAATAATGAGAAAACAAAGTAATGAGAAGACAAGAGTGATTCTTGGAAAATAATGAGGAAAAAATGATAGAGCAATGTGATGGTTTAGGCATTTTACAAAAGAGGGGCCTATTATACTGAGCAGAGAATCTCACATGACAGAATTTCACCAAAGATATGTATAAAAGATTTATTCAGTGTGCTTACCAACAAAATCACGATCACTGACTGCATGAAGACTGTTTTTTGTGACACCGTCAAATCCAAGTTCTTGAGCCAGGTTTTCTCTATCAATATTGAAAGGGTTTCCAGCCAAGGCTCCAGAACCCAAAGGGCAAACGTTGATACGTGAATACAGGCTACGAAGGCGCTTTAAATCCGTCACTATGGGCCACACATGGCTGAGAGAGGCAATGTTTGCAATTAGCTCTAGTACTTATCATTATTTCAGACACTTCTTGCTACTTCTCTTTACACTTAGGTCACACTACACATACATTTACAAGCATATATATACACACCCCTCTGGGTTTTCTTCTATTTTCTTTCTAGTTCTTGTTCTTGTTTATTTCCTCTTATCTCCATGGGGAAGTGAAACAGAATTCTTCCTCCGTAGGCCATGCGTGTTGTGAGAGGTGACTAAAATGCCGGGAGCAAGGGGCTAGTAACCCCTTCTCCTGTATGAATTACTAAATTCGAAAAGAGAAACTTTCGTTTTTCTTTTTGAGCCACCCTGCCTTGATGGGGTACAGTTTGTTGAGAGAGAGAGAGAGAGAGAGAGAAAAAAAAACTTATCATTATACAGCCATCTGCACAAATTTGCAAAGGTAAAACACATGCCTAGAAGTCCCGAATCTAATATTAGGGAATACCAAACTAGGGCTGTATAATGAATTTTTTTTTCAGATACAAGTTCTTTTGTTTTTCAGAGATATTAACTCACTAATTAATGTTCTTATCTGGTTAATGTTGACATTCATAAGCTAGAATGTCCAGAATGAAGACTGATTTTGGTGTAGGTAAACTGATTAGCAAATCCTGAAAAAATCCAATGGTTAATTTCAAATACAGGGATCATGTACCAAGCCTGAAAACAATGTGTATACGTACTGTGAGAAAGCCTGTAGATTAATAAATTAGCAGGTTGCTCATCTGTAAATATGTTGGACAATAAATACTGCAAACAAGGAATCCTGCAAATTTGGGAAGAAGTAAATCAAGAACTTGCAAGTTTTACAATAAATGATGTACTAATAAAGCCTGCTTTATTACTGCATGTTATTGTATTTTGCATTAGGGTAAAGGAGAGGGAGAAAATACTTTATGAAGCCATAAGCTACCTTCACAATAAGTAGAAGCAAAGCAGTCCTACCGCAGATACCCGAAACTGCAGCGAGCCCTAAATTAAAGTCGTTTTTCATTTATATACACAATTATGACAAAGTTTAATTGATAAATTACGCACAGTAAGACATTACCATGTTGATGGTTGGAGATCGCTGATAGCGGACATGGTTTGGGGCCATTATTAAGCAAAATTAAGGTTTTTTCACAACACTGTGATAACATGGTAATGAATGCGGACAGCAAAAATGTTAGAGGCTAACTGGATGCAAGTAAAGCGAGCCAGTGTACATACAGAGGACAGAGAGACTAATCATGTACCGAGCGTGACAGGACAGGAAGGTTTAACCATGTTACTCAGAATGGCATACATTTTGAAACCTATGAATCATTTATTTCTGGTATTTTCCATTTAATATACTCGGGCTGTGGTAAATTGTCCCCTCAAGGAAGGTTCCTTGATGTTGGTGAGGGGCTCTTGATTTAGGAAACTGGATCTGTGCTCCAGTTCCCCGAGTTAAGCCTGAATGCCTTCCACATCCCCCCCAAGCGCTGTATAATCCTCCGGGTTTAGCGCTTCCCCTTGATTATAATAATAATAATAATGTGGTAAATTGTAGATAAACTGTGGAAACTGAATCTTCAGATATGGGGGTTCTACTGCACAGTGTTACTGTTGAGAAATACATACAAATGCATTTACATGCAAGTATTGACAAAACTTACAAAAATCAGAGGTTTCTGTAACTGAACAAAACCCATGCAAGGGCAAATGTTAACAGTACATCCTCTGTGCAAACATAGTTATGTTAATTTTTCAGCTTGTCAGCAAAATTACCTACCCGACATTTTTTTAATACACAGGCTGTCTCCCACTGAGATGGGGTGACCTAAACAGGTGGAAATACATTTACTGTCAGTCATTCAATCACTGTCCTACCAAAAGTGTACTGACATCACATTTCAGAGAGCCATCTGAACTGCATTATCCTCACCCCATTCTTCAGAGTGCAGGAACTATACTTCTGCCTCTAGGACTCGAGTCCATCTAATCAGTTTTCCCCGAATCTGAACATATACATTACCTTGCTCATACTCGTACAGCATGTCAGAATCATGAAAAACCACTTGCCTCTACTCTGATCTCATTCACTCACACAAGCCAGCATTATTGTTACCTTAGCAGCCAATGTGACCAGCGGATAGGCTGTGCTCGCTGGAGGTGTGTGTAACCCGGCATCAATATAGACTTCTCTCTATCAGCTCGTTCAACAAGAACCTGTCACAAATCATATGTGCTAATTATTTCTCTATTTCAGAATAATGATACTAAAAAAAAATTAGTAAACAATATTAACAGTTTAGAGTGAAAATGAAGATTATATTAACATATTATGGATTTTTTTTTACTAAGTAAAAAGGAAATAAATTGATTATATGCAAATAGATCATGTGCACATTGCTCAGTCATCAGGATAAGCATGAAAGTAAATGGATGAGTGACCCTATGGTACAGCCTTGTGCTTATCAAGAGGAACCTAAACATGTCATGGACTTCCTGTCCTGGCAGGGTATATAACCACACCCATATGTATTCTACTCATACATTATGTAAATTCATTTTAGACAGCATTGTACATTGTGTGATACTGTACATCATACATTCCAGAAAAAAAAAATCTTGACTCAAATCAATGTTGCTTACCTCAAGAAGTTTAGTAACATGAGGGGCTAGCTGTACTATGTGTTCAAGAAGCCATAACTTCATGTCCACAGCCACCTGGTCATTACGACTTCTTCCAGTGTGAACCTTGCCACCAACATCTCCAACAATTTCCTAGGGAAAAACAGCAGCTTAATAGCATATACTTTTTTCTTTTTTTTCAACAAACCGGCCGTATCCCACTGAGGCAGGGTGGCCCAAAAAGAAAGACAAAAGTTTCTCTTTTTAAATTTAGTAATTTATACAGAAGGGGCTACTAGCCTCTTGCTCCCAGCATTTTAGTTGCCTCTTACAACAAGCATGACTTACGGAGGAAGAATTCTGTTCCACTTCCCCATGGAGGATGTACGTATGTATATACTGTAATTGCTCCTCTAAATGCAGGCATCATCACTGACCATGTAACTGCCTGTTACCCCACCTTCCTGGTCACTAACAAAATTACAACTTGCAACTAATGTGATTCAGGCTTAATGAAGCATCAGTGAATAATTTTACCATACCAATCAGTTGTATGAACTGGCAAAGAGAATTTAACAATGATCAAGACTAATTCATGTGTTCGTGCATTCTTACAAGACACCAATAGCCTCTACAATAAATAATGTCTGTTCAAAAACAAAAAAGGTCACAACAAAGAGACTAAATAGCCTATGGTTAATCAAGAGCATCCTCATATCCAATGACAAAACCACAACTATTAAAAAATATGGTGGGCTTAATATCCAAAGAACTAGTGAAATGATACATATTACATCAATGATCACCAAACTAAGAAAGAAATCCAAACAATTATATGATGCCATACTAATAGCTTTATTGAAAAAGATGTAAAAATAAGACATGGGCAACTCTCAAATACTGGGCTCAAGTAAATCCACTAAGACCAAGTAAATTCTACTTAGAACTAAACTAAATGAACCTGTCATCCAAATCACTGAAACAGCTAAACTAAATGTAAATAACTTTTTGACTACAACCTGTCAGCAAGCTTCACTTAAAATGCAGATACCATAAACATGGGCTTTATTCACAAACCAGATACTGTACTGAGAAAAGCATACACTACCACCTGGCTCTGGCTGGGTGACCAGTATCTTTGGGAGGCTAAATCACCACCGCCAGATGTACACCAAACAAGATGTAAACTTTGCCAGATGGACAACTGTCACACCTTGCATCATTATGTACTTGAATGTGATAAAGTTAACGAATTCAGAGACAATTCACTCAGAATTTTTCAAGAAATGTCGATTTTATCCACAGTGGTATATTACAAACCATTCTGGAAAAATGCCCTGACTTTGCCCACTGTAAATAATGTATTGAGTGTGTGTGACCTAATTCATGTCTGCATAAACAACTCATTACGAGTTTGACCAGATATAAACATGTAAACAGTTCATTACCACTAACTTCTTCAGCTATCAAAACTTTGCGGCCCAGTCCCTGGACTCATCATGTACCTCTGTAATCTTGTGAGTGGTAGACAAAAGATTACCCCACTTTTCAGTAATACTGAAAAACTAGTTTTTTATAATAGTGGAACACAGGTTCATGGAGTGTGTCCCACCTCCTGTGATGCCATCTCCAAATTCAGCACCTCACATCTGGCTACAGTGTAAAAGGCCCAATTCCCATGCATCATATTAACACTGATCAAGTCTATGGAGCTGAACATTTCTCACAGCTGAGGGACTGACCACCTCAAAACTACTACTTCAAGGCTGAGTGACTGATCCCCTCGTATGTATCTCTCTATTGCTTCTGCTGTCTCCCAATATTTAGTTATCTCTGTTTAAGACTTAAGAAGCATGTAGAGGCAGCAAAATGTTTTGACAATAATTCACCTATTGTACTTTATCTAATCTTTCATATGGTGCTTTAAGAAGATTTTCTGAAACTCACAAGAGATCAATAGGGAATCAAGTCCCACATTTTATATCTTTATTTAAAGAAATAATAAATCACTTAACTAGGATTAAGAGTTGTATTTTTTGTTACTGTTTATTTCTGAAGAAACTTTCTGATCTTGTACATGATACATACTCCAATAAAACTGTAAAGTGTGAAAACATCTGAAGAAAGCAAGCAGGCCATTTAATAATGTCTGACAGAAAGAGTTGTCCATCTTGCCACCTTGCACTAACAATTAAACAGTGCAAATGTCCTGATTACTCTATTGTTTTACAACCTCTACTAGTATGTAATATCATAACTGTTCTCAATTTTGGAGCGAAAGCACCTGCTAAAACTTGTACATTTATTAAGTTTACATGAATCAAATACCTTCTAAACAGTCTCCAGTCTTCCTTATTTTTTATTTTTTTTTTTTCAACAAGTCGGCCGTCTCCCACCGAGTCAGGGTGACCCAAAAAAGAAAGAAAATCCCCAAAAAGAAAATACTTTCATCATCATTCAACACTTTCACCACACTCGCATATTATCACTGCTTTTGCAGAGGTGCTCAGAATACAACAGCTTAGAAGCATACACATATAAAGATACACAACATATCCGTCCAAACTGCCAATATCTTCCTTATTTATTAGCCATAAACGTGACACTCAAAATGTTGTCTACCTTCACAAATATCTTACATCTTCCACAAACCTTGCCATTATGAAACTATGAGGCTAAAGGAAAGCAAAGACTTGTATAATTATTCTTCACTGTCCTATGATATAAATTTATTAACGACCTTGCTTTAAACTTCCTTTTAAAGAAATGCAACTGTATATTTTATTTCTTATGCTTGCATACAAGTTTCTGCACTGCCCTGCCAGCTTTCTCACATCCAGGACCTTATACATGCTTCTCTATATTTGAAGAAGTTGGTGATACAGTATAGATGATAATGGAGGTCCTCAACCTACAAACTTCTCAAATTAATAACATCTGCACTTACAAACAAAACACTTGGATACTATTTAAAATTTTATAAACATGAGGTTTTGTAGATCTGACACATGACAATTCTTTATACTATTGTTTTATGAAACATTTTACAAGTTCAAAAACTGGAGCACAACTTGTTAGTTAGAAGAGGACCTTCTGTATTACGGAGAACGTTGAATACCTTGAGTCTCCGTTCATTGGCTGTGTGAATGTCTTCATCACCTGGTTGAATCACAAAGCTTTGGCTGGCCCATTCACTTTTCACAACTTCTAGACCATCAGTAATTTTTTGACTCTCCTCATCAGTTAACAGGTTAGCCTTCTGAAGTGATTTGGCATATGCAATGCTGCCCTGGAAAAAAGAGGCAAGTTAAAGTCACAACTTTCATATGGCCTGAAACAAATTTCTAAATTTCAAACTACAGAACTGTGATACAATATGCTCCATTATGCATAGGCATATAAATATTTTTACTCAATATGCTACAGTGGAACATCATTACCTTGCAATGTTTCAGTGTACAATGTTCTGTACAACAATTACACCTTGGATCCAACTAATGACTCATGAAAGCTGATCCTAGTTACAATAATTGTAATTTTTTTTTTCTAAACAAGTTGGCCGTCTCCCACCGACGCAGGGTGACCCCAAAAAAAAGAAAATCCCCTAAAAGAAAATACTTTCATCATCATTCAACACTTTCACCTCACTCATACATAATCACTGTTTTTGCAGAGGCACTCAGATACAACAGTTTAGCAGCATATATGGTATACGTATAACATATCCCTCCAAACTGCCAATATCCCAAACCTCTCCTTTCAAGTGCAGGCATTGTACTTCCCATTTCCAGGACTCAAGTCCGGCTAGATAAAAATAACCAGTTTCCCTGAATCCCTTCACTAAATATTACCTCTGCTCACACTCCAACAGCTCGTTAGAAATAATTGTAAATATTAACACAAATTATTTTCACTAGTTTCCCACAGCTATTTTTTCATTGTAGAAAATTCATATTTTGCAAATGTTCACTTTGTGTATATGTGGAGAATTTATATTTGTTTGGTAAACAGAGTAATGGTAAGAACTGTAGATTTTAATAATTAAAATTTTGTTGATGCTAAATTATATTTTTAATTTTTTCCTGTTATTTTTCACCACATGCAGTGATATTTGGTGCATGTGTATGTCATTCATATTTGTTGGAGTTATGTTTGTTTGGTAAGATTGGTCATTATTTTTATTTATTATTTTATTATCACACTGGCCTATTCCCACCAAGGCAGGGTGGCCCGAAAAAGAAAAACTTTCACCATCATTCACTCCATCACTGTCTTGCCAGAAGGGTGCTTTACACTACAGTTTTTAAACTGCAACATTAACACCCCTCCTTCAGAGTGCAGGTACTGTACTTCCCATCTCCAGGACTCAAGTCCGGCCTGCCGGTTTCCCTGAACCCCTTCATAAATGTTACTTTGCTCACACTCCAACAGCACGTCAAGTATTAAAAACCATTTGTCTCCATTCACTCCTATCAAACATGCTCACGCATGCCTGCTGGAAGTCCAAGCCCCTCGCACACAAAACCTCCTTTACCCCCTCCCTCCAACCTTTCCTAGGCCGACCCCTACCCCGCCTTCCTTCCACTACAGACTGATACACTCTTGAAGTCACTCTGTTTCGCTCCATTATTATAATAAAAAAAGAAGCACTAAACCTACAAAGGTCATACAGAACAGCAGGGCAAGAAAGGGTGCAGGAGTATTGGGTACCAAGAGGGAGAGGGATTATTATTACATCATTGAGTGCAGCAGGGCAGTGGAAAGTGCAGGGGTAGAGGGTAACAACAGATTGAGGTAGAAAGGGCTGTGAGGAGTACTAGAGGCATCATCATCAGAGTTTGTGCAGTAAATCAATTGCTGTCAAAAAGTCAATGAGAGAGTCTGAGTTAAAGGAGGGTCCATCAGCAAGAAGGGAAGGTACAGTAAGGGCAGTAAAACGGCAATGATGTTGGAGGTGAAGTCTGTGTGCTCGTTGATAGTGGGGGCAGTCCAGCAGAATATAGCTAACAAACTGGAACCTGACAATTCTCACAGAGTGGAACAGGGCGCCTCTCCATGAGATACCCATGAGTAAGATGAGTGTGGCCGATGCGAAGACGGGAGAGTATTCTCCCAACCTCGACACTGATGACAAGAAGACGGCAAGAAACTTACATGTACTTGGCTAATTAGAATGTAATTTGTTACGCAGCAGATCAAATCAATGTTGTTGTCAATGGGTACGAAGGTGGGTAACAATTACAGCAAAATAGTCTGTGAATGAAACACCTCTATATGAAACTGGGAGGTCATATACTGCTGATTGCACAGCAGTGTCTGCCTGTTCATTGCCCTGTATGTCAACATGACAGCAGACCCAACAAAAAACATCTTTGGGCTTGCTAGAGATATGGCGTAACCAAAGTTGGCTATGAAGAGCCAGGGGATGAGGTGTGTCAAATTTTCTTATAGCCTGTAAAGCACTAAGGGAGTCTGAAACTACCACAAATGGTGTCACAGGCATAGATGCAATATGGATAAGTGCTACGAGAATGGCATACAATGCAGCAGTAAAAATGCTAGCTGAGGATAATACATGCTCTCGCATGATGCTGTCCAGAAACACTGCTGCAAATCCGATGCCATCAGAAGACCTCGAACCATCAGTGTACACTGCGATGGAATGAGAATGTTAAGATTGGTCAAAAAATTTAGAAATAAATACACTGGCTTTTGGGGCAGCATTGATTTGTAGTGATCTGTGGGTGAGGCAGCATCTCCTCCACTCTCTCTCTCTCACCCTTCCAATCCCTGCATGCTGGATGTGCCAGTGTGAGAGAAGCAAGACAGCAGGAGTTTACTGCCACCTTCCCTTTCAGTTTCCTTCTCCTCTTTTCTCTCCCTCTCTGAGGCAGTCCATCTGCTGCTTGCCCTTACACCTCCTCTGTAGTGTATACTATATTGTAGCTCTATTCTGATTAACATTGATATGTTAATGAAACCATCTTTAATACTACTGTACTCTTAAGTGACATGGAGCAATACTGAATGTAAATACAATATTGGGTAAATATTCTTAGTTACAAAAAATAAATAAAATTAAAGTATATATGAAAAACTATAGCTGAGGAACACATCTCTATTTATAACATGTGCCAATGGGAAAATAACTTCGAGTTCTGAGTAACTGACTTACGAGCAACTTTCAGGAATGCAATCTCACTTTTCTCATGACAAATCTTTACAGCTTTTAAAACACTATCATCTATTTCATACATCTGCAACATCTGCCACATTACTCATTTATATTTTTGTAAGGGAATTTTAATATTCTTTAGATTATAGTCTATATAACTTATGATCCTCACAGATTTTTTATAGTTAATATGATGCAAAATGAAGAGCACAAAAGGCCAGAGATAATAAATTTTATATATAAAACTTATTATACTGATATGAATCACCCTTCGGATAATAAATTTGACTGAAGTGTGATCCACTAAAAATCTGCCCAAAATCAATCAATCACATCTGGTGACAACACCTGTCAAATCAATACTTTGACTTTATTAAGGATACTGCCTAAAAATTATTTGTTAAATACCTATTATGGGGCTATAGGACCCAACATGTATTTATGTATCTGTAACAGTTACTCTGGGATACCTAATTACGTATATTGAATTGATGGAAGGCACAACTGTTTTAATTGTCATAAGGGCAGATCACTCTTAAGACTGAGAGTTAGTTGAGTCAAGCCTTGTTTTTTCAATATAATAGGTTGTACTATAGACACACACATAATTAAAACAAGTAGTTTATAAAATTGTATTTCTTTTTGTAAAAGTAAAATAAGGTGTGGTAATGGGAAAAACAATTATTGTGGTAGCTAAAGAATTGTGCATGGCAACACAGTTTTTTTTGTTTGTTTTGGTGGGTGAAAGGGTGGCACCTAGCTGAGCTTCTCTCTCTTCCTCACTGCTTCTTGTGGCATCAAGCTGGTAGGATCTACATGTCCTTCTATTTCTGGGCAGGATGTGAGTGCCCCAGAGGTAAGATTTATACTTTAAAGGGATGTAACCATTATACCCAGGGTGCCTACAGTGTGTCAAAACACTGGGTTAAGGTCATCAAGAGGAAAGGAGTACTAATTGTGGCAGGTGGACCATGTGATTGCTGGAGCAGCAAGGGGGTATGCTTGTTGTGAATAGGAAGATGCGAAACCTGTATATTCTGTATATATCTGTCTAGAATATATCCCTATTTTTGTAATGGTGGTTTAAATAACCTGTTGAAAGGGCTGGTGAAAAGATTTTACTAACTGAGGATGACCAATCATGAATGTAAGTACAGTGGACCCCCGGTTCACGATGTTAATCCGTTCCTGAGAGCTCATCGTAAACCAAAATTATCGGAAAGCGAATAAATTTTCCCCATAAGAAATAATGGAAATCAAATTAATCCGTGCAAGACACCCAAAAGTATGAAAAAAAAAGTTTTACCACATGAAATATTAAGTTTAATGCAATATAATAATTACAACAACAATAATAACAATAGAATAATCACAATAGAATAATTGACACTTACCTTTAATGAAGATCTGGTGATGATTGATAGGATGGGAGGAGGGGAGAGTCGAAATTTTTAATGTTTAGAAGGGGAATCCTCCTCCATTAGGACTTGAGGTAGCAAGTCCTTTTCCGGGGTTACTTCCCTTCTTCTTTTAATGCCACTAGGACCAGCTTGAGAGCCACTGGACTTCTGTTGCACAACATATCTGTCCATAGAGGCCTGTACCTCTCATTCCTTTATGACTTTCCTAAAGTGGTTCACAACAATGTCAGTGTACAGGTTGCCAACACGGCTTGCAGTAGCTGTGTCAGGGTGATTTTCATCAAAAAAGGTTTGCACTTCAAGCCACTTTGCACATATTTCCTTAATTTCAATAGTCATTAGCACCCTTGGTCTCGATGGGTTGGCACTAGAAGCTTTCTTGGGGCCCATGGTGACTTATTTTGCAGAAACAAGCACCAAAAACAGTGATAATATGGATAATATAGAATGTACCGAATGTATCCTTAGATGCGAGAAACGCTGGCTGGCTTGTAAACACTGGACACGTCTCGTACGAATCGTATCACATACCGGGTTTTGTAACGGGAACCGAGGCAAATTTTTTGCGATATAATGCTTCGGATACCGGATTTATCGGATACCGATGGCTTTGCGAACTGGGGGTCCACTGTACAGTGGTAACCTCGGGATACGAACAGCTCAAAACTCGAACAATTATGTAAGTGTATTTATGCAAGTGCTTTTGTAAGTGTATTTTTGGGGTCTGAAACGGATTTATCTAATTTACATTATTCCTCATGAGAACAAATTTATTCGGTATCAGCACTCGAGCAGCCTTCTCGAATGAAATAAATTCGTATCCTGAGGTACCACTATTACCCTAGACTTTATAAGGCTTTTAAGTAAGTTACCCACACACTAGAATATGTAGTAAGAACCATAATAACAAAGTTAAAAGGGGACAACAACATAACATGGGAGCTTGACCAGGAGAGTTATTTTACTGTGAAAATAACTCAAAACATTCTTTGAACTGTATGTACTGGTATAGGGTACCAACAGTTGCACGGTTCTGGTAGGAGAAGATTCATCAAGGTGGTGTCAGTGGAAGTGTTGTTTTCATATGTTTACAGGTTGTTTTCCTCCTAAGGTGGGAGAAAGGTTGAGTAACACATTTTTGTTTGTGGTTATGGTTAGTGCTATGTGCATATTTTACATCCAACTTGTGTTATTTTATTTGCCTGTGGGAAAACTCTGTCCACTAATACTGTAAGAGGGAAGCAAGTGTTTTAGGATAAATGCTACGTCAGGAGTGAAGTCTTTAAACTTTACAGGCTTCACTGAGGAGGATAATTCATCAGTAAATATGCCTGGTAACAGTGACTATGAGGGATCACCTACTCCTGGTGATAAGGAAATGGAGAGGATGAGACTTAGGCTAGCTGTGATACAGGCTGAAACAAAATTAATAGAAGCTAAGGAGAGAGAATGTCAAAGGTTAGGCGGTTCAGAACAAGAGCAGTACTTTAACATAACTAAAGCTGCAAATTTTGTCCCCAAGTTTACAAAGTGACCCAGACAGATACTTTTCATATTTTGAGAAGACTGCTTCAGCGCAAGGATGGCCCAAAATTGAGTGGGCTACCCTAGTTTGCATGCAGCTTGTAGGTAAAGGATCCCAAAGAGTAGAGACTCTGGAGGGGAAAGGTTTTTCCATGATAAAATTAAGGAGGAAGTATTGCTTGCATACCAAATGATACCTGAGAAATAGAGGCAAAAATTCAGAAGTCAAAAGTTTTGGGATGGGCAGACCTTAACAGAGTGTAGGAATGAGAAATTGTTTCTTTTAAAGAATTGGTTTTGTTCCAAAGGAGTGAACAGACTTTGACAAATTAGTAGATCTAACTGCTCATGAAGAACTGTACAATGCAATCCCTGTTGACCTCAGAGAATATTTGGAGGACAAGAAACCCGGAAAATTTTTCAGCAGCGCTGGATCTGGGCGACAGATTCTTAATTCACAGGAAGCTGGCAAGTAAAAGCAGCCATGCTCCTTCTGAAATTTCCCGCACTCATTCTAAGCCTTATTCCAAATCCTATGGCCATAAAGGTAAGTGGGACAAGAATTTTCAGGGATAAATGAAGTTTGAGGTGCCCTCTCAAATTGAAGGAAAAGGTAAGTCAGCTGGAGCTCAAAGTTTACCTAGGCCATCAGACAATGTTTCAGTTCCTCGAGTAAACAGCATCAGTCCTACACCAAATGGTAATTAAGAATTATACCTGTTACTACTGTAACAAAACTGGACACATACAAAAGTTTCGCTGGTCTAGATGGCACGATCAGGAAAGAGAGGAACCATCCCAGGGGACCCTAACTGCAGACACACATCCAGTTGTTTGCATTAGGTCTTCAAAGCAAGGTAAGGAGGAACCTTTGGATCTAGACCCCAGGATGCATGCATTTTCTAGTAGGTCCACAGTTGCCTTGCGTAAGAATGTGGGCAGGGTTGAGAACATACTGTCCTTGAGAGATGGATGTAGCACCTACTCCTTGCTACATGCTGGAGTGCTGTCAATGTCTAAGGATACCTATACTGGGGTAGATATATTATTGAAAGGTATTACGGGTTCAACCATAAGAACACCAGTACACAAATTATGGGTAGAATCTGCATACCAAGTTGGCCATCTCCCTGTAGGTATTTCAGATGAAATTCCCTTCGGAGGAGTCAACCTTTTATTAGGGAATAATGTAATGGGCCTGTTAGACAGTGAGGAATAACTAGTTTGGAGGGAACCAAGTTCCAAAGTTTGGGAGGAGAAGGCTAGGGAAACCCTGCCAGACCTTTTCCCTGCTGGTTCCACCATGAGAAGTATGACTCATGATCATGCTACTAATAGCCTTCATAATATTTCTCATGAGGAAGGTAAGGGCTTAGTCTAGAAACTGTTTTCTGATGTTGAACTGCAGTCAACTGAAGAAAAAGATGTTCCAGCAAGAGCTGAGCATAATTGGAACATGGATCAGTTAAGTAGTGTGAGAGGCTGCACCTACTAGGGTGCAATTAAGCTGATCAGAGCCTCAACTGTGTCTGAGGAAGAGATTTTACAATTAAATGTTTCTATATCAGGGAGGAAATTCTTACAAATAAGTCGCCTCAATTTGCAGTACCAATGGAAGGAGAACAAGGGTTTTGTCACCAGATGGTGATGTCCAAGGTTTCCAGGCATTTCTTCTGGTCTCAGCTGTGGGAGACTGTCAGAGAGTATGTTAACGCCTATCATGTCTGTCAATTTATAGGGAAACCTAGCCAAAGTATTAAACCTGTTCCCCTTGAGTCTATTTCAGCACCAGGTGAACCCTTTAGCAAGATGGTAGTAGATGTAGTTGGTCCAATCCCAAAGACCAAAATGGGAAATGATTATTTACTCACAATTCTTTGCTCCACTACCAGGTACCTGGAAGCAGTGTCTCTACATAATATAGCAGCTTTGATGAAGTTCTTTTTTTCATGTTGGTTTTCCTGAAGAGGTGCAAACAGACCAAGGGCCTAACTTTACCTCAAAGTTATTTAGAAATGTTTTAAAGGGATTAAAAGTAGAGCCTAACTTTTCAACTACCTATCACTCTCCATCTCAAGGGGAAATAGAGAAATTCCATCAAACCCTTAAGACAATGATGTAAGCCTATGGTATAGACAATACTAACAACTGGGATGAGAGGATCCCTTTCTTTGTATCTACTGAGCAGGGAAGCATTCTGAAATCTCTTGAGCTATTGGCTTGGGGAGGATGGTGATGCTCCCCCATTGGAGCTTTTTCTAAGTTTCAGATACTGTTTGGCTCATATGAGGCGGATGGTACCAGTGAACATGCCCATCAACCAGACCAGGATGATGATGTGGGACCGTAATGTGGATCGTAATGCTCTGGATGCTGGAGAGGTGGTGCTGACAGTGGAGCCAATTCATGAGAAAATCTGTATGGCAAGTTTCTGTGAACAGAACATGGTGTGGGGAAAGTTCTCAGGTGTAAGGTATAAAACCCACACACCCGAGCAGGAAAAGAGAGAGTGTAATGTACACAGTAACCGGTTAAAGGGTTTAAAGTTATATCAGAAACCCAGTGACCAATGTTTTAATGGAAGGTAAATGGGTGCAAAACAGTAATCTGCATGTAATGGCAAAAGTGTATTTAGGAAATTTCATATTTGTAAAAGCTTTTGGGAAACACACATTTGGTCTTACCGAGAAAAATGTTGGAGAGTTGGCTCAGTCACCGTGGAACTTTGTAAAAGTTTGGGATATCAGTAAAGGGAAGAACTTGAAACTCCATGAGGTAACTGTTAAGGAAGCTGAGTCAATTCTTGTGTGGGAAACATCTGTATGAAAAATGGGATATAGAGGAAGAGGTGAAATTCTTCCAACACCAGTTTGTAGTGCTTAGTGAAAGTCAGTGGGTATCCTTATGCTTCATGGTTCCCAAATTAGATGGCACCCTGACTGCCACAAGTTACATTTAACAATTAAGGTTTACAGGTTTAGCAAGACTGATGCTAATGCACTAAGAGATGCAAAAATTTTAAACAAAAACATGGGGCAGGAAGATGTGATTTCCATGGCCTGTCTGCCAGTACCTTTTCCATGTGTGTAATGCAAATTGGGTTCATTGTGTACTTAACCCTTTAAGGGTTTCCGACGTACTAGTAGGCTTACGCACCAGGGTTATTGACGTACTAGAACGCCTAACTTCTAGTGCCTTCAAATCTAGTGAGAGAAAGCTGGTAGACCTACATATGAAATAATGGGTCTATGTGGTCAGTGTGCACAGTATAAAAAATCCTGCAGCACACAGTGCGTAATGAGAAAAAAAAAATCTTTGACCGTGTTTTTGGATTAAAACAGCAACTTTGCACTGTATTTTCGTATGGTATTTATGGTGGTATTCTAGTTTTCCTGGTCTCATTTTATAGAATGGAAGACATGTTACAGAAATTGAGATGATTTTGATTGGTTTCACAATGAAAAGTACCTTGAAATTGAGCTTAAAGTAGCAGAAATGTTCGATTTTTACCAAAGTTCAAAAGTAAACATATCATGCCAAGCGTCCAATACACGTCAACTGGCGAGTCTAATATTCTTTCACAAGTGTGCTGATATTATTTATACCATTTCTACGCTAATGCAGTAGTCTGAATAACAGTAAATCTTCTACTTTTTGTGAGAATAAAAATTCAAAGTGGAAAGCAAACAAATGTAAGTGGGGCTTGGGGACGTGACTAACGGACAGAGAAATTATTTTAGTGCCAGGAATGTCTGTCTTGTTTATTCTGGACCCTATTTGGAAATTGGCATCTTCTGAAATTTGTGTGAAATTTGCAAAATTGCCAATTTCTAACCACTTTACTGGATAGTTGAAATTGATAAATGGGTGGTTTCTTGTACTCGCTCGATAAAAAATAATGCAGTTCTAGCGAAATAAATATGATTTTTGTCGACTAGTACACAGGAATTGGCCAAAAATCGGGCTCAAAGTGGGTGAAATCGCCGATGTATAAACATTGTTGAGACCGCTAACTTCGCGAGAGCATAATTCCGCGAGTTTGCCATCAAATTTCATACTTTTGGTGTCGTTATGATCGGGAAAAGATTCTCTATCATTTTATAAGAAGAAAAATTTTTTTCCCGAAAAATTTTCGACCCTGAGAACGAGTTTAAGAGAGGGCCTCTCGACCCTGAAAGGGTTAAAATTTGTGTGTGAGATGGAACGTGAACGTATTTTTGTAAACGTGATATACACAGCCTGGGTGCAAAGAGATGTCTTTGGTGTTTGTTTTTGTACTGCGAGAGGTTGCATAATTGTTACTATCTATGAACAACCTTCTAAGTTTAAATGTCAATATTTTGCCACAGGAAAGAAAATTTACATTTTGGGGTTGGCTATTCAGCATTTGTATATGTCTCAGGATCTCTTAATCCTGTTCCTGTGTATGGTGACCAAAATCAGACTCTTAAGATGGGCTTTGTTCCTACAGCCCTTTAATTTGGAAGTAAAATACTATATAAAGGGCTCAGAGAATGTGAATGCTGATGCTCTCTCTAGATGTTTCATGTAGATGTATGGTGCATGCTTCGTACACAGCGTTTATCGTGTGCTGACCTTGTTGTTTTTGCAGTGGTGAACTCTTGGCGAGCTTGAGTGCTCCCTACTAGCTATCCAACTGTGAAGGAGACGAGTCAGAGCCAAGAATGTGACGAGAGTCAGTGCACACATATTTGTGAGTTGAGGCAGAGGTTGACAACCTTCGATGACATGAGAAGTTAAGGAAGGTATGTGGTATATTTGTGTCTTGGTGTGCTCCATCTACAAATTGGCCCAATGAATTTGCCTCTGTCAGCTTCCTCTTCATAGGTTGGAGGACCTGTGTGGAATGGGACCTCGGAAGATGGGCTTAAGTGCCTGACCATGTTAAGGATCATGAGTGTTGACTGATAAGTCTCGCTGTTTGGTTCGGCCACCACGTGAAAGACACCTTGACATGTTTGTGAAATTTCTTGCCTGGTGTATAACTGACTGCTCTGGGTTTGGCTCTACTCTCATCTCCTGATCTGGAAGATGCCATCCATGAGTACCAGTGCTTGCTGGATCACCATAATGGAGGCACAAGACTGTCGTTGCTGGCTTGCACAGTTTGCATTGTGTGCAGTTCTTGCACTGTAATATGTGTTGTGTTTGGAAACCACTAAATTTGTTTATAGTTACACCTTTGAGGATGAGTATGTGGGTATGGTTAAAGCATTTTTTTGACTAGCCGTATCCTGAGGGACACGGCTAGCTTTTGAGAGACTTCGTCTGGAGGTGGGGGTGTTATGGGGCTATAGGACCCAACATGTATTTATGTATCTGTAACAGCTACTCTGGAATACCTAATTATATTGAATTGATGGGAGGCACAACTGTTTTAATTGTCATAAGGGCAGATCACTCTTAGGGCTGAGAGTCAGTGGAGTCGAGCCTTGTTTTTTCAATATACGTAATAGGCTGTACTACAGACACACACACAATTAAAATAAGTAGTTTATAAAGTTGTATTTCTTTTTGTAAAAGTAAAATAAGGTGTGGTAATGGGAAAAACAATTATTGTGGTAGCTAGAGAATTGTGCATGGCAATAGTTTTTTTTGTTTTGGTGAGTGAAAGGGAGGATCCTAGCTGAGCCTCTCTCTTCCTCACTTCTTGTGGCATCAAGCTGGTAGGATCTACTTGACCTTCTATTTCTGGGCAGGATGTGAGTGCCCCAGAGGTAAGATTTATACTTTAAAGGGATGTAACCATTATACCCAGGGTGACTACAGTGTCAAAACACTGGGTTAAAGTCATCAAGAGGAAAGGAGTACTAATTGTGGCAGGTGGACCATGTGAGTGTTGGAGCAGCAAGGGGGCATGCTTGCTGTGAATAGGAAGATACTAAACATGTATATTCTGTATACAGGGGACCCCGACTTACAATATTAATTTGTTCCAGAAGGCTGTTCGGGTACTGTTAGTGGGATGAATTGTAAAGGACCTGATAGTATGGGCCAGCAGGCCTCCTGCAGTGTTCCTCCTTTCTTATGTTCTTATGTACTGTTACCGAACGAATTTGCTCCCATAAGGAACATTGTAGATTAGATTAGTCTGTTTCAGACCCCAAAAATACGCTTACAAGAGCACTTACAAAAATACACTTACATAATTGTTCGAGTTGGGAGCTGTTCGTAAGTCGGGGGTCAACTGTATATCTGTCTAGAATATATCCCTATTTTTGAAATGGTTGTTTAAATAACCTGTTGAGAGAGCTGGTGAAAAGATTTTACTGAGGATGACCAATCATGAATATAAGTATTACCCTAGACTTTATAAGGCCTTTAAGTAAGTTGCCCCACACTAGAACATGTAGTGAGAACCATACCATCAAAGCTAAAAGGGGACAACAACATAATATCTAATAATGAAAGCAATTACAGTCTGTAAGAAGACTATACAGTTATAAACAGAAGCCTTCAAAGCATTACCTGTATGTCCTGTTTCCACATAGCTTTATCATATGAAATGGATGCATTAAACTTTTCCATAATGGGATCTGTAGAAGCATCAAACCTGCCACCCCACAGCTTTACAGCCTCGGTACCTCCTTCACTCGTCATCTTTACTGATTTTGATGTCTGTAATAAAAAGAAATAAATTTAAAAAAGAAAGTATATATACATGAAGACTAAAACTGCATCACAATTTATAAATAATGAAAGAGTTCCTCAAACGTATGGTTTTGTATAAGCATAATAATATGGATTTGTACAATGGTTCTTAGGGGACAAATGTTTCAGGCATACAATGGAAATGTCAATTTTTTGGGGTTATCTTTGGTAATTTACAAATACGTTAAACTTGTATGTACCTGATTTCCTCCATTAATTATGGTTTAAATTGTAAAATATTAAGTTGATTTTCAGGTTAAGTTAATATTTTGTGGTGCAAATGGTAATAATAATAATAAAAAAAAAAAAAAAAAAAAAACCTACTTAAATCCACCTAACCTAACTTAACCTAACCTAACCCAGCTTAATCCCTTAGTCTGACACAACTTCACACTGGTAAGTAAATTTACCTAGGTACAAGCACACAAGTACAACTATCACACATAGTTTAACATGGATAAATTACCTAGGATAATCCAAAAAAAAAAGTCAAAATGATTTATTTCCATTGGGGTCCTTGAGGACACGATACTGTCACTCATATACATGACTTGCAATATACATATTTAACCAAGTAAGACCAAATAGACACATATGACTTACAACATATTTAACCATGTATGACCAAATAAAGTCACACGTAACTTACATCATGTATATTTAACCAAAAATGACCCAATAAAGGCATACATGACCTCCTAGATGTATATTAAACCAAGAATGACCCAATAAAGGCAAACAATGTAAATATATTTCCACCTGGTTCCAAAAATTATAACAGGGAATACAAAACCATATTTTTGTTGCTTATTTAACACTTTTTGACCTTTGCTACCATCCTATAATATATATTTAAAAGGCCTGTTATGGTACACCATTAAAAAAAGGCATTAAGAGGAATATACTTGCAAATATTGTGAAGAAGCCGAGTTGGAGGACGTCTGAGGGTCAAATGGGGTTTTTTAAAGTGTGAACCTGCGTCTGCTTAGTTGTGAAGTGCTGACTGCTATATTGTAGCAGGTGTGTAGTGTTGACTGCTATATTATAGAAGGTGTGTAGTATTGAATGCTATATTATAGCAGGTGTGTAGTGTTGACTGCTATATTGTAGCAGGTGTGTAGTGTTGACTGCTATATTGTAGCAGGTGTGTAGTGCTGACTGCTATATTGTAGCAGGTGTGTAGTGCTGACTGCTATATTGTAGCAGGTGTGTAGTGCTGACTGCTATATTAAGCACGTGTGTAGTGTTGACTGCTATATTATAGCAGGTGTGTAGTGTTGACTGCTATATTGTAGCAGGTGAGTAGTGTTGACTGCTATATTGTAGCAGGTGAGTAGTGTTGACTGCTATATTGTAGCAGGTGAGTAGTGTTGACTGCTATATTATAGCAGGTGTGTAGTGTTGACTGCTATATTGTAGCAGGTGTGTAGTGTTGACTGCTATATTATAGCAGGTGTGTAGTGTTGACTGCTATATTGTAGCAGGTGAGTAGTGTTGACTGCTATATTATAGCAGGTGTGTAGTGTTGACTGCTATATTGTAACAGGTGTGTAGTGCTGATTGCTATCTTGCAGCAGGTGTGTAGTGTTGACTGCTATATTATAGCAGGTGTGTAGTGTTGACTGCTATATTTAATTATGGGTGTGGGGTTTGGGCTGCATTTTGCGGGTGTGGGGATGTAATTTTAAAATTTTTTAAAGGTTTACGCTATATTGCGGGTGGAGTTTGACTCATATTTGGGAGGGGTGTAGTTTCGCATAATGCAGGTGGTAGGCTGACCCACTTCGGGAGTTAGTTTGACTGCAAATGGGTGGTAGTGTTGACTGCATATTTACAGGTGTAGGTTTACTGCTATATTATGGGTTGGGTGACTGCCTATTTCCCGGGGGGAAAGGGGACTGCAATTTGCAGTTGTAGGCGACGCTTATTAAGCGGTTATGGACTGAATATTGAGCAGGTGTGATTTGGGCTGCTTTTTTAAAGGGTGGTTTGTGGACTGCAATTGAGCAGGTGGAGTGGACGTAATTATAAAAGGGATGTAGTTTACTGCATTTGTTGGGGGGTATTTGACGCATAATAAAGGGGTAATGCGATTTTTAGCAGGGGTGAGTGCTGACTGCATTTAAGCAGGTGTGTAGGGCGCTAATTTTTTGGGGTGGAGGCCCCCTCACGAGGTGATACGGCTGCATATTATAGCAGGTTTTGGTTTACGGGATATTTGCAGGTGTTATGTTTACGCTATATTTGGGAGGTGTATGCGATTATTTGTAAGGGGGGAAAACGACTGCTTATTTGCAGGTGTTTGGGGGGTCATTGGCAGGGGGTAGTGCGACGCTTATTATAGCAGGTGTGAGTGTTGACCTATATTGCCGGGGGGTTGAAAGCGACTCAATTTTAAACAGGGGTGAAAACGACTCAAATTGGAAAGGGTATGCTGACGCTATGTTGCATGTGGGTGGACTGCAAATTGAAGGTGTCGTTCGCTGCATATTGTAACAGGTGAGGTCGCCAGGGCTTTTAGTTCGACGATCATCTTAAGGGGGTTAGTGCTGACCCAAATTTTGGGGTGTTATCTTTATATTGAACAGGGGGAAGTCGCTGCATTTGCTGGGTTTGATTTATTTTCAAGGGTTAGCAGGGATGTAGTGCTGACTGCTATATTGTAGCAGGTGTGTAGTGCTGACTGCTATATTATAGCAGGTGTGTAGTGTTGACTGATATATTGTAGCAGGTGTGTAGTGTTGACTGCTATATTATAGCAGGTGTGTAGTGCTGACTGCTATATTGTAGCAGGTGTGTAGTGCTGACTGCTATATTATAGCAGGTGTGTAGTGTTGACTGCTATATTGTAGCATATGGTAAACATGAGGAAATTAAATCTTCATCAGAGTACAAAACAAATTCTGGCCACAAAATAGAGCGAAACACCAACGTCAAAGACCTGGGAGTGATCATGTCGGAGGATCTCACCTTCAAGGACCATAACATTGTATCAATCGCATCTGCTAGAAAAATGACAGGATGGATAATGAGAACCTTCAAAACTAGGGAGGCCAAGCCCATGATGACACTCTTCAGGTCACTTGTTCTATCTAGGCTGGAATATTGCTGCACACTAACAGCACCTTTCAAGGCAGGTGAAATTGCCGACCTAGAAAATGTACAGAGCACTTTCACGGCGCGCATAACGGAGATAAAACACCTCAATTATTGGGAGCGCTTGAGGTTCCTAAACCTGTATTCCCTGGAACGCAGGAGGGAGAGATACATGATTATATACACCTGGAAAATCCTAGAGGGACTAGTACCGAACTTGCACACGAAAATCACCCACTACGAAAGCAAAAGACTTGGCAGACGATGCACCATCCCCCCAATGAAAAGCAGGGGTGTCACTAGCACGTTAAGAGACCATACAATAAGTGTCAGGGGCCCGAGACTGTTCAACTGCCTCCCAGCACACATAAGGGGGATTACCAACAGACCCCTGGCAGTCTTCAAGCTGGCACTGGACAAGCACCTAAAGTCAGTTCCGGATCAGCCGGGCTGTGGCTCGTATGTTGGTTTGCGTGCAGCCAGCAGCAACAGCCTGGTTGATCAGGCTCTGATCCACCAGGAGGCCTGGTCTCAGACCGGGCCGCGGGGGCGTTGACCCCCGGAACTCTCTCCAGGTAAACTCCAGGTAGTGTTGACTGCTATATTATAGCAGGTGTGTAGTGCTGACTGCTATATTGTAGCAGGTGTGTAGTGCTGACTGCTATATTATAGCAGGTGTGTAGTGTTGACTGCTATATTGTAGCAGGTGTGTAGTGCTGACTGCTATATTGTAGCAGGTGTGTAGTACTGACTGCTATATTATAGCAGGTGTGTAGTGTTGACGGCTATATTGTAGCAGGTGTGTAGTGTTGACTGCTATATTATAGCAGGTGTGTAGTGCTGACTGCTATATTGTAGCAGGTGTGTAGTGCTGACTGCTATATTATAGCAGGTGTGTAGTGCTGACTGCTATATTGTAGCAGGTGTGTAGTGCTGACTGCTATATTATAGCAGGTGTGTAGTGTTGACTGCTATATTGTAGCAGGTGTGTAGTGTTGACTGCTATATTGTAGCAGGTGTGTAGTGCTGACTACAATATTGTAGCAGGTGTGTAGTGCTGACTACAATATTGTAGCAGGTGTGTAGTGCTGACTGCTATGTTGTAGCAAGTGTGGAGTGCTGACTGCAATATTGTAGCAGTTGTGAAGTGCTGACTGCTATATTGTAGCTGGTGTGTAGTTCTGACTGCTATATTGTAGCAGGTGTCTAGTTCTGACTGCTATATTGTAACAGGTGTGTAGTGCTGACTGCTATATTGTAACAGGTGTGTAGTGCTGACTGATACATCGTAGTAGGTGTGTAGTGCTGACTGGTATATTGTATCAGGTGTGGAGTGCTACAGGTGTGTAGTTCTGACTGCTATATTGTAGCAGGTGTGTAGTGTTGACTGCTATATTGTAGCAGGTGTGTAGTGCTGACTGCTACATTGTAACAGGTGTGGAGTGCTGATTGCTATATTGTAACAGGTGTGTAGTGCTGATTGCTATATTGTAGCAGGTGTGTAGTGCTGACTGCTATATTGTAGCAGGTGTGTTTACCTGGAGTTTACCTGGAGAGAGTTTCGGGGGTCAACGCCCCCGCGGCCCGGTCTGTGACCAGGCCTCCTGGTGGATCAGCGCCTGATCAACCAGGCTGTTGCTGCTGGCTGCACGCAAACCAACGTACGAGCCACAGCCCGGCTGATCAGGAACTGTCTTTAGGTGCTTGTCCAGTGCCAGCTTGAAGACTGCCAGGGGTCTGTTGGTAATCCCCCTTATGTGTGCTGGGAGGCAGTTGAACAGTCTCGGGCCCCTGACACTTATTGTATGGTCTCTTAACGTGCTAGTGACACCCCTGCTTTTCATTGGGGGGATGGTGCATCGTCTGCCAAGTCTTTTGCTTTCGTAGTGAGTGATTTTCGTGTGCAAGTTTGGTACTAGTCCCTCTAGGATTTTCCAGGTGTATATAATCATGTATCTCTCCCTCCTGCGTTCCAGGGAATACAGGTTTAGAAACCTCAAGCGCTCCCAGTAATTGAGGTGTTTTATCTCCGTTATGCGCGCCGTGAAAGTTCTCTGTACATTTTCTAGGTCGGCAATTTCACCTGCCTTGAAAGGTGCTGTTAGAGTGCAGCAATATTCCAGCCTAGATAGAACAAGTGACCTGAAGAGTGTCATCATGGGCTTGGCCTCCCTAGTTTTGAAGGTTCTCATTATCCATCCTGTCATTTTTCTAGCAGATGCGATTGATACAATGTTATGGTCCTTGAAGGTGACATAATCACTCCTAGGTCTTTGACGTTGGTGTTTCGCTCTATTTTGTGGCCAGAATTTGTTTTGTACTCTGATGAAGATTTAATTTCCTCATGTTTACCATATCTGAGTAATTGAAATTTCTCATCGTTGAACTTCATATTGTTTTCTGCAGCCCACTGAAAGATTTGGTTGATGTCCGCCTGGAGCCTTGCAGTGTCTGCAATGGAAGACACTGTCATGCAGATTCGGGTGTCATCTGCAAAGGAAGACACGGTGCTGTGGCTGACATCCTTGTCTATGTCGGATATGAGGATGAGGAACAAGATGGGAGCTAGTACTGTGCCTTGTGGGACAGAGCTTTTCACCGTAGCTGCCTCGGACTTTACTCTGTTGACGACTACTCTCTGTGTTCTGTTAGTGAGGAAATTATAGATCCATCGACCGACTTTTCCTGTTATTCCTTTAGCGCGCATTTTGTGCGCTATTACGCCATGGTCACACTTGTCGAAGGCTTTTGCAAAGTCTGTATATATTACATCTGCATTCTTTTTGTCTTCTAGTGCATTTAGGACCTTGTCGTAGTGATCCAGTAGTTGAGACAGACAGGAGCGACCTGTTCTAAACCCATGTTGCCCTGGGTTGTGTAACTGATGGGTTTCTAGATGGGTGGTGATCTTGCTTCTTAGGACCCTTTCAAAGATTTTTATGATATGGGATGTTAGTGCTATTGGTCTGTAGTTCTTTGCTGTTGCTTTACTGCCCCCTTTGTGGAGTGGGGCTATGTCTGTTGTTTTTAGTAACTGAGGGACGACCCCCGTGTCCATGCTCCCTCTCCATAGGATGGAAAAGGCTCGTGATAGGGGCTTCTTGCAGTTCTTGATGAACACAGAGTTCCATGAGTCTGGCCCTGGGGCAGAGTGCATGGGCATGTCATTTATCGCCTGTTCGAAGTCATTTGGCGTCAGGATAACATCGGATAGGCTTGTGTTAGTCAAATTTTGTGGCTCTCTCATAAAAAATTCATTTTGGTCTTCGACTCTCAGTCTGGTTAGCGGCTTGCTAAAAACTGAGTCATATTGGGACTTGAGTAGCTCACTCATTTCCTTGCTGTCATCTGTGTAGGACCCATCTTGTTTAAGTAGGGGCCCAATACTGGACGTTGTTCTCGATTTTGATTTGGCATAGGAGAAGAAATACTTTGGGTTTCTTTCGATTTCATTTATGGCTTTTAGTTCTTCCCGCGATTCCTGACTCCTAAAGGATTCTTTTAGCTTAAGTTCGATGCTTGCTATTTCTCTGACCAGTGTCTCCCTGCGCATTTCAGATATATTGACCTCTTTTAGCCGCTCTGTTATTCTTTTCCGTCGCCTGTAAAGGGAGCGCCTGTCTCTTTCTATTTTACATCTACTCCTCCTTTTTCTTAGAGGAATAAGCCTTGTGCATACATCGAGTGCCACCGAGTTAATCTGTTCTAGGCATAAGTTTGGGTCTGTGTTGCTTAGTATATCTTCCCAGCTTATATCGGTTAGGACTTGGTTTACTTGGTCCCACTTTATGTTTTTGTTATTGAAGTTGAATTTGGTGAATGCTCCCTCATGACTAGTCTCATTTTGTCGGTCTGGGGCTCCATGCATACATGTCTGAACCTCAATTATGTTGTGATCTGAGTATATTGTTTTTGATATGGTGACATTTCTTATCAGATCATCATTGTTAGTGAAGATGAGGTCTAGTGTATTCTCCAGTCTTGTAGGCTCTATTATTTGCTGGTTTAAATTGAATTTTGTGCAGAGATTTAAAAGCTCGTGTGAGTGTGAGTTTTCATCAGAGCTGCCTCCTGGTGTTTTTTCTGCAACAATATTATTTGCTATATTCCTCCATTTTAGGTGCCTTAAGTTGAAATCCCCCAGGAGCAAGATGTTGGGTGCAGGAGCTGGAAGATTTTCCAGACAGTGGTCAATTTTTAACAGCTGTTCCTGGAATTGCTGGGATGTTGCATCCGGAGGCTTGTAGACTACCACAATGACTAGGTTTTGGTTCTCGACCTTTACTGCTAAAACTTCCACTACGTCATTTGAGGCATTAAGCAGTTCTGTGCAAACAAGTGACTCTGCAATGTACAGGCCAACCCCCCCCTTTTGCCTGTTCACTCTGTCACATCTGTATAGGTTGTAACCTGGGATCCATACTTCGTTGTCCAAGTGATCCTTTATGTGGGTCTCAGTGAAAGCCGCGAACATTGCCTTTGCCTCTGCAAGCAGTCCACGGATGAAAGGTATTTTGTTGTTTGTAGCTGGCTTTAGACCCTGTATATTTGCAAAGAAGAATGTTATCGGACTGGTGGTATTGTTGGTACTGGGGGGGGATTTTTTTTTCGGCATTAGTATCTGTATCTGTTGGTTTGGAGTGGAGGCCATCGACTGTGGTTCCACTCCAGGAATGACTGGATTTGGTGTACGATTTCTGCCATTTCCTGCCAGTTTTTTTTCCTTCCTGGCACTAAAAAACCTCTCCCTCTTGAGTGGCTGTGGCTACCCAGGTTTTCCCCTGGCCTGGATGTTTTGTATCTTTTTGTCCCCTTTAGATGGTATGCCTGGCAATTTAAGTTATAGCACAGTCTTTCCTGTACTGAAGAGGTACACATTTCAGGGTGAAAAAGCTTACAGGAAGGGAGTTTGCATTTTCCTGTTTTCATATGGGCATGGCATTTTCTAGGGTGGTCATAGTTGCATGTCCCATCTGTTTTTCCAGATTTCCCATGCCAGCAGATACCAAGTGCATAGTATGTGCACAGTCTTGGTTTCCGCTTGCCTTGGGTTTCTGTGACTGTATTCCCTGTTGGTGCATGTTTCCCTGTCTTACTTCTATCCTCCCTAGCACCAACAATGGAGCTCCCACCAGTTGTTTTTGGTAATTTTTCCTCACTATTGCTATTGGAGTCCTCTTGTTTGCTATTTCCTGCGGTATTTCTAGTTTGCAATATTGGTTTTATCTTATCTTTGACTACACTTGTTTCCCTACTATGGCTCCTGTCCCCTATGAGGTCATTTATATGTATTCCTTCCTGCGTATAATTCCCGACTCCCTGGACAATATCTCCAGCTTCACCATTTCTGTCTCCCAGGACAGTATCTCCAGCTTCACCATTTCTGTCTCCCAGGACAGCACCTCCAGCTTCACCATTACTGTCTCCCAGGACAGTATCTCCAGCTTCACCATTTCTGTCTCCCAGGACAGCACCTCCAGCTTCACCATTTCTGTCTCCCAGGACAGTATCTCCAGCTTCACCATTTCTGTCTCCCAGGACAGCACCTCCAGCTTCACCATTACTGTCTCCCAGGACAGCACCTCCAGCTTCACCATTACTGTCTCCCAGGACAGCACCTCCATTATTATTATTACAATCAAGGGGGAAGCGCTAAACCCGGAGGATTATACAGCGCCTGGGGGGTATGTGGAAGGCATTCAGGCTTAATTTGGGGAACTGGAGCACAGATCCAATTCCCTAAATCAAGAGCCCCTCACCAACATCAAGGAACCTTCCTTGAGGGGACAGCACCTCCAGCTTCACCATTACTGTCTCCCAGGACAGCACCTCCAGCTTCACCATTACTGTCTCCCAGGACAGCACTATCAGCCCCACATTTACTGACTACCAGGACATCACCTCCAGCCTTACAGTTTATGACTACATGGCCAGTATCAAGGGCAGTACCATTCAGCCCAGACATTTTATGTTCCCATCTGTTGTAGAAAGCTTCCAGGTTTTCTATGAAAGCAGCTTTGATGTTGTCCTCTTTTAATACCCTTGTGATTTTAGTCCACAGTTTTTCCTCATTTGAGCATACCCAAAAACACTTCTCTGTTTTAATACTGCTTGTAGCTAGTTCTGGGATATCTGCACAAGGGGCGTGACACCAATTTCCACAAAAATGACAATTTATCCATGTGGAAGCCCGTTTGTTTGACTGACCACAGACTACACAGGGCTTCATAATGATTTGAATGGTTGATTTACTGCAATTCTACTAGCAACCTCTTGAAAATTCTATTAATAACCTTAAATGAAGCTCTAGCTATTTGTATTTCTGTTTCTAACTCTTTTTGTATATTGGACAGCTTACCGTCACGTTCCTGATTTTTAATGTTTGTGTTTATAGGGCGCCTACAACCCCATCCGTTTACAGTCTGCTTTATTGTCCAACGAAACTGTTTGAAACCAGTCCCGGGTTCGGACCAGTCAAGGGTTCGGACCAGGCAAGGGTTCGGGCCAGACGATCTGCTCTGATCAGTGGGTCACTTATTTTAAAACATACTGGTCGGTGATTTGAGCTAACACATGAAGGATCTACTGGAAATTATCTACCCGAGTAATATGTGATTTGACTGATACAAAAGTATAACTTGCGTGTTGAAGAGCCGGTGATATCTGGCAGCTCCTACAATGACGAACTGCTATATTGTAGCAGGTGTGTAGTGCTGACTGCTACATTGTAACAGGTGTGGAGTGCTGATTGCTATATTGTAACAGGTGTGTAGTGCTGATTGCTATATTGTAGCAGGTGTGTAGTGCTGACTGCTATATTGTAGCAGGTGTGTAGTGCTGACTGCTATATTATAACATGTGTGCAGTTCTGACTGCTATATTGTGGGAAGTGTGCAGTGCTGACTGCTATATTGTAGCAGATGTGTAGTGCTGACTGCTATATTGTAGCAGGTGTGTAGTGCTGACTGCTATATTGTAGCATGTGTGTACTGTGACTGCTATATTGTAGCAGGTTCATAGTGTTGACTTATATTGTAGGCGTGTAGTGTGACTGCTATATTGTAGCAAGTGTGTAGTGTGACTGCTATATTGCAGCAGGTGTGTAGTGCTGACTGCTATACGGTAGCAGGTGTGTAGTTCTGACTGCTATATTGTAAACTCCAGGTATTGTATCAGGTGTGTAGTGCTACCTGCTATATTGTAGCAGGTGTGTAGTGCTAACTGCTATATTGTAGCAGGTGTGTAGTGCTGACTGCTATATTGTAGGTGTGTAGTGTGACTGCTATATTGTAGCAAGTGTGTAGTGCTGACCTCTATATTATAGCAGATGTGTAGTGCTGACTGCTATATTGTAGCAAGTGTGTAGTGCTGACTCAGCATTGTAATCCTTATAGAGAATAAACTTTGAATTTGAATTTGAATTTGTACAAGGTGTGTAGTGCTGACTGCTATATTGTAGCAGATGTGTAGTGCTGACTGCTATATTGTAACAGGTGTGTAGTGCTGACTGCTATAATGTAGCAAGTGTGTAGTGCTGACTGCTGTAATGTAGCAGGCGTGTAGTGCTGACTGCTATATTGTAGCAGGTGCGTAGTGATGGCTGCTATATTGTAGCAGGTGTGTAGTGTTGACTGCTATATTGTAGCAGGTGTGTAGTGCTGACTGCTATCTTGCAGCAGGTGTGTAGTGCTGACTGCTATATTGTAGCAGGTGTGTAGTGCTGACTGCTATCTTGCAGCAGGTGTGTAGTGCTGACTGCTATATTGTAGCAGTCAGAGTGGAGTAACGCCCATAGTGCCTCCAGCAGTTTAACAACACCTATAGTGCCTCCAGCAGTGGAGCAACACCCATGGTGCCTCCAGCAGTGTCGCACACCTATAGTGCCTCAAGCAGTGAAGCTCACCCATAGTGCCTCCAGCAGTGGCGCACACCCATAGTGCCTCCATACTCCAGCAGTTGATCAACACCCATAGTGCCTCCAGCAGTGGCACACACCCATAGTGCCTCCAGGCTCCAGCAGTGGGGCAATACCCATAGTGCCTCCAGCAGTGGAGCAACACCCATAGTGCCTCCAGCAGTGTAGCAACACCCATAGTGCCTCCAGCAGTGGTGCACGCCCATAGTGCCTCCAGACATCAGAGGGGCAACACCCATATTCTCTAAACGATTGAACCCTGTCCCCCGTACCTTCAAGAGTGGACTGTGTCCACATAACCTTCCAATTGAGGACTGTGTTCACAGTACCTTCATTGGTGGACCAAATCCACAGTACCTTCCATGGTGGATCGTGTCCAGAGTATCCTCGACAGTGGACGATTGTAGCCTCTCACATTGGAGCAGCCGTATGAAACCTTAATTAATGGGGTAAACACAAAAAACTCACAAAGACTCATGGAACTCTGTGTTCATCAAGAACTGCAAGAAGCCCCTATCACGAGCCTTTTCCATCCTATGGAGAGGGAGCATGGACACGGGGGTCGTCCCACAGTTACTAAAAACAACAGACATAGCCCCACTCCACAAAGGGGGCAGTAAAGCAACAACAAAGAACTACAGACCGATAGCACTAACATCCCATATCATAAAAATCTTTGAAAGGGTCCTAAGAAGCAAGATCACCACCCATCTAGAAACCCATCAGTTACACAACCCAGGGCAACATGGGTTTAGAACAGGTCGCTCCTGTCTGTCTCAACTATTGAATCACTACGACAAGGTCCTAGATGCACTAGAAGACAAAAAGAATGCAGATGTAATATATACAGACTTTGCAAAAGCCTTCGACAAGTGTGACCATGGCGTAATAGCGCACAAAATGCGTGCTAAAGGAATAACAGGAAAAGTCGGTCGATGGATCTATAATTTCCTCACTAACAGAACACAGTGAGTAGACGTCAACAGAGTAAAGTCCGAGGCAGCTACGGTGAAAAGCTCTGTTCCACAAGGCACAGTACTCGCTCCCATCTTGTTCCTCATCCTCATATCCGACATAGACAAGGATGTCAGCCACAGCACCGTGTCTTCCTTTGCAGATGACACCCGAATCTGCATGACAGTGTCTTCCATTGCAGACACTGCAAGGCTCCAGGCGGACATCAACCAAATCTTTCAGTGGGCTGCAGAAAACAATGTGAAGTTCAACGATGAGAAATTTCAATTGCTCAGATATGGTAAACACGAGGAAATTAAATCTTCATCAGAGTACAAAACAAATTCTGGCCACAAAATAGAGCGAAACACCAACGTCAAAGACCTGGGAGTGATCATGTCGGAGGATCTCACCTTCAAGGACCATAACACTGTATCAATCGCATCTGCTAGAAAAATGACAGGATGGATAATGAGAACCTTCAAAACTAGGGAGGCCAAGCCCATGATGACACTCTTCAGGTCAC
The DNA here is from genome assembly GCF_038502225.1 of Cherax quadricarinatus. Classification (NCBI taxonomy): domain Eukaryota; kingdom Metazoa; phylum Arthropoda; class Malacostraca; order Decapoda; family Parastacidae; genus Cherax; species Cherax quadricarinatus. Next base: position 24,339,132 of record NC_091343.1, read on the forward strand.
TTGTTCTATCTAGGCTGGAATATTGCTGCACACTAACAGCACCTTTCAAGGCAGGTGAAATGGCTGACCTAGAAAATGTACAGAGAACCTTCACGGCGCGCATAACGGAGATTAAACACCTCAATTACTGGGAGCGCTTGAGGTTCCTAAACCTGTATTCCCTGGAACGCAGGCGGGAGAGATACATGATTATATACACCTGGAAAATCCTAGAGGGACTAGTACCGAACTTGCAAACGAAAATCACTCACTACGAAAGCAAAAGACTTGGCAGACGATGCAACATCCCCCCAATGAAAAGCAGGGGTGTCACTAGCACGTTAAGAGACCATACAATAAGTGTCAGGGGCCCGAGACTGTTCAACTGCCTCCCAGCATACATAAGGGGGATTACCAACAGACTCCTGGCAGTCTTCAAGCTGGCACTGGACAAGCACCTAAAGTCGGTTCCTGACCAGCCGGGCTGTGGCTCGTACGTTGGTTTGCGTGCAGCCAGCAGTAACAGCCTGGTTGATCAGGCTCTGATCCACCAGGAAGCCTGGTCACAGACCGGGCCGCGGGGGCGTTGACCCCCGGAACTCTCTCCAGGTAAACTCCAGGTAAACAGTGGGGGATCCACAGTGCCTCGCACAATGAAGCACCGATAGTACTTTCTACAGTGAAGGAAACCCATAGTGTCTCCCACGGTGGAGCACACCCATGGAGGAGCACATCTCACAATGTAGCACAGCCTCCCACAGCGGATCACACCCTTAGTGCTTTCCACTGTGGAGCACTAATATTGCCTCCCACAGTAACGCATACCCATAGTGACTCCTGCAGTGGAGCACACCCCAAGAGGGATTAGTACCAAACTTGCACACGAAAATCACTCCCTAAGAAAGCAAAAGACTCGGCAGACGATGCAACATCCCCCCAATGAAAAGCAGGAGCACCACTAGCACGATAAGAGACAAAGTAAGTGTCAGGGGCCCAAGACTGTTCAACTGCCTCCCAGCATTCATAAGGGGGATTATCAATAGACCCCTGGCTGTCTTCAAGCAGGCACTGGACAGGCACCTAAAGTCAGTACCTGACCAGCTGGGCTGTGGTTCGTACGTTGAATTGCGTGCGGCTAGCAGTAACAGCCTGGTTGATCAGGCCCTGGTCCACCATGAGACCTGGTCACAGACCAGGCCGCAGGGGCGTTGACCCCCGGAACTCTCTCCAGGTATACAGTGAGCAAACCCCTGTTCCCTCACACTGTAGCACACTCATAGTGCCTCCCACGGTGGAGGACACATAGTGCCTCCCACGGTGGAGGACACATAGTGCCTCCCACGGTGGAGGACACATAGTGCCTCCCACGGTGGAGGACACATAGTGCCTCCCACGGTGGAGGACACATAGTGCCTCCCACGGTGGAGAACACATAGTGCTTCCCACAGTGAAGCACATCCCTTAGTGCCTTCCACAGTGGAGCACACCCCATAGCACCTCCCACAGTGGAATACACCCCGTAGTGCCTCCCACAGTGGAGCACACCCGTAGTGCCTCCCACAGTGGAGTACACCCCGTAGTGCCTCCCACAGTGGAGCACACCACATAGTGCCTCCCTCGGTGGAGGACACCCCACAGTGTCTCCCAAAGTGGAGCACACCGCATAGTGCCTCTCACAGTGGAGCACACCGCATAGTGCCTCCCACAGTGGAGCACACCCCCATAGTACCTCCCACAGTGGAGTACACCCCGTAGTGCCTCCCACAGTGGAGTACACCCCGTAGTGCCTCCCACAGTGGAGCACACCACATAGTGCCTCCCTAGGTGGAGGACACCCCATAGTGTCTCCCAAAGTGGAGCACACCGCATAGTGCCTCTCACAGTGGAGCACACTGCATAGTGCCTCCCACAGTGGAGCACACCCCCATAGTGCCTCCCACAGTGGAGTACACCCCGTAGTGCCTCCCACAGTGGAGCACACCACATAGTGCCTCCCTCGGTGGAGGACACCCCATAGTGTCTCCCAAAGTGGAGCACACCTCATAGTGCCTCTCACAGTGGAGCACACCGCATAGTGCCTCCCACAGTGGAGCACACCCCATAGTGCCTAGACGACTGGACTCTGGCGACAAGTTTGGTGGTGTACCTGGTCCAATGCACCTTCAATGGTGGTCGATTAGAGCCTCCCACAGTGGAGCGCCCATAGTACCTTCCTCAGTGGACCACACCGATACTGCCTCTCGCAGTGGTGCCCTCCCATAATGCCTCGCACAGTAGCGTCCACCAGTAGTGCCTCTCACAGTGAATCCAAACACTCTTTGTACTTTCAAGGTTGTTGGCAAGTTGGGTAGTCGTTGGTCATCCACTTAAAGCTATCCCCAAAAGGGTATTTTTAAGTGGTTCCTTGCACTTGTTTTTTACTCCTGTGGGTTCAACACTTCCCTGAGATTAAAATAAGAAAGTGTTCCCTGCCACCAGCACTTGTCAATAGTTGTATGATTGTTTTCGTAGTTACAGAACTCCAGCGTTGAAAATTCGAATTTGATTGATTGAGTTGTTGTCAAGCTGACAATGAACACCTTGATAAATAAGCAACAATTATTAGGAACCCCTTTATGGATGCCTACGATGAGAAAAAAAATGCGGACGATGGAGCACCACTAGCATAGCTCTGGTCCTGTAGCAACAAATAGGTAATAATTCAGGGGAGCGCACGAACGCACCAAGGGGACGCAAGTCAGCTATTTTGGCTTGAGTGTTTGGCAGGCAGACAGCAGAAGATGTCTCACCCAGTGTTTGTAAACAAGTTCTGTTATTGTCCGAGAAGGAAGTCAATACAAGCTCCACATATATGAGGCATTCAGTAAATACTGGTCCCTAGTCTTCTTTACTGTCTCCTCCATTTTATGAAGCCCAATTACGCCCCCATGATGGAATGCTTGACTATCCTTAATCATCTGATGTCTCCTAGCTCGTACTGACTGACATCATCTCAGGTGTGTAAAACCATCCTGTGACGGAATATGACCGAAACAGCTAGCTCTCGTTACCACGATGTAACCGTAATACAGAACAGGTCAGCAGCACCCATATTATTAGTAAAACTTAATCTTATCATAAGTTAAACATGGGAGCAATGTATTAGGATAAAGCCCATATACTAGAGAATTATCACGGTACTTATGAGTACGTGACCAGAGGTCAAGTGTTGTTTGTTTGACTGTTCAAATGTTTGAACTGTAATGCTTGATACATTATGTACAGACATGTAATTACAAGGGCACATATACCTGTGCCCTTTAAGTACGGCTACCATCGGTCATTCAGACGAGAAGAATTTCCCATATGTGGGGAGTTTCTCGCGTAACTTTACACACCACATCTCATGAGTATGGGGCTAGGTCGTTTCATACTGACCTTTCCATATCTAAACCATCTAATTCTGAAATCAGGGCTCACTGTCACATGAACAACCATCCTCTTACATCCGAAGATTTCACAGCTTTGGCATCAACTTCAATGATTAAAGATCATCTCTGCATCCCTGTGCACTGTTAAGATGAAATATCTAAACATTACATATATGCAATTGTTCACACAAGTAATTTATCACGAGTATACAGCTTTGTGTTACTAAAAATGTTAGGTTAGCTACTGAAACATTGTTAAGTTTTGTGTAAATTATTACCCCAATGTTTAAAATTTTGTGGCTAAATAGCAAGCTGATATTACTTTGAGACAGCAGGAGACTCGATAGACAGCTAAATGCCTCCCTTCTCCCCGATGAATAGCAGGAGTGTAATAACACTGACTGATAAATTAACAGCTTAAAGGGTTTAATGTATTTCACCCTCTATAATTTTAAGGGTAATTATCAATAGAATGTCCTCAGTGGGAACTCCCTACGTTCCTCCATACGATTTCTGACTGGTACCTAACTCATGGGTATCTCATGGAGAAGCGTCCTGTTTCACTTTGTGAGAATTGTCTAATTCCTGTTTCAATTTCCCATATGTTATTGGACTATCCTGTCTGTCAGCTAGCACGCACAACTTTCCTCCGACGTCGTCATTGCTCGCACGGCCGTACTATTTTCCCTCCTTGCTGACGGCCCCAACTTTAACACAAACTCCCTCTTCGACTAAACCATACCCCCGGCCGGGATTGAACCCGCGGTCATAGAGTCTCAAAACTCCAGCCCGTCGTGTTAGCCACTAGACCAGCTAGCCACAATAAGATTCATCCAACTAGGTATATTTCTACACCATAGGAAGGTTAGCACAGGCACCACTGTGACCACAAATGCAAGTTTTTACAGACGAATCTCCAGCTAGCGTGGCCGTGACGAACTCTAGCTCAAGTCCCTTCACTGCCGTCAACATGACTCAAGAAATCGTAATGACACAATTGCAAACAAACCATACCCCCGGCCGGGATTGAACCCGCGGTCATAGAGTCTCAAAACTCCAGCCCGTTGCGTTAGCCACTAGACCAGCTAGCCACAATAAGATTTATCCAACTAGGTATATTTCTACACCATAGGAAGGTTAGCACAGGCACCACTGTGACCACAAATGCAAGTTTTTACAGACGAATCTCCAGCTAGCGTGGCCGTGACGAACTCTAGCTCAAGTCCCTTCACTGCCGTCAACATGACTCAAGAAATCGTAATGACACGATTGCAAACAAACCATACCCCCGGCCGGGATTGAACCCGCGGTCATAGAGTCTCAAAACTCCAGCCCGTCGCGTTAGCCACTAGACCAGCTAGCCACAATGAGATTCATCCAACTAGGTATATTTCTACACCATAGGAAGGTTAGCACAGGCACCACTGTGACCACAAATGCAAGTTTTTACAGACGAATCTCCAGCTAGCGTGGCCGTGACGAACTCTAGCTCAAGTCCCTTCACTGCCATCAACATGACTCAAGAAATCGTAATAACACGATTGCAAACAAACCATACCCCCTTGACGGCAGTGAAGGGACTTGAGCTAGAGTTCGTCACGGCCACGCTAGCTGGAGATTTGTCTGTAAAAACTTGCATTTGTGGTCACAGTGGTGCCTGTGCTAACCTTCCTATGGTGTAGAAATATACCTAGTTGGATGAATCTTATTGTGGCTAGCTGGTCTAGTGGCTAACGCGACGGGCTGGAGTTTTGAGACTCTATGACCGCGGGTTCAATCCCGGCCGGGGGTATGGTTTGTTTGCAATCGTGTCATTACGATTTCTTGAGTCCCTCTTCGACTTTTTGACAGTAACTGATTTATTACATAAACTTTGATAATCATTCCTTTAGCACTCCTCACAGCCCCTCCTAACTTTACCTATACAGTGGGCCCTTGAATTTTGTCCCCCTTGAATATCGTGAATTTTGGAAATCGGTGACTTTTTTCGTCAAAATATTGGCTTGACTTTCGTGATTTGGCTTAGAAATCGGCGGTCATATGAAACGCCTCCTGGTAATGGATAATGCTCCTGCTCATCCTCCAGACTTGGAAGAGCAAATGGTGAAGGAGTTTAATTTCTTCACAGTGAAGTTCTTGTCCCCTAATACCACTCCTCTCCTCCAGCCCATGGACCAGCAGATCATTTCAAATTTCAAAAAACTCTACACCAAAGCAATGTTTCAAAGGTACTTTAACATAACCTTGGACTCTGAATTGACCTTAAGAGAGTTCTAGAAAGATCACTTGAATATCCTCCATTGCATAAACCTTAAAGGTAAGGCTTGGGAGGGAGTGATTTCCAGGACGACGAACTCTGCTTAGAGAAAATTGTGGCCAGAATGTGTACAAGAGAGGGACTTTGAAGGGTTTGGGGTGACCCTGAGGAGCCTATGCCAGTTGTGGAATCTATTGTGGCATTGGGAAAGTCCATGGGGTTAGAGGTTAGTGGCGAGGATATGGAAGAGTTGGTGGAGGACCACAATGAAGAGCTAACCACTGAGGAGCTGCAAGACCTTAATCTGCAACAGCAACAGATAACATGTCAGGAAATTACTTTAGAGGAGCAGAAAGAGAGAGGGAAGAAGTTGCTTCCTTCAGAGATTGTGGAGATGTGTGCAATGTGGACTAGGATGGAAAAATTTTTGGAGGAACATCACCCTGACAAAGCTGTTGCAGACCATCTATGTGACATGATCAATGACAATGCCTTGTCTCATTTTAGGCAAATTTTAGAGAAACGCCAGAAACAGACCTTTCTGGAACAATTTTTTGAGTGACAGGGGTCCAGTGACTCTCAAGCTGGTCCAAGTTGCATTAAAAAAACAAAGAAGGGAAGTAACCCCGGAAAAGGACTTGGTACCTGAAGTCTTTATGGAAGGGGATTCCCCTTCCAAACAATAGTAACTCTTCCATCCTCTTCCCTCCTCCACACATCAACTCTTCAATAAAGGTAAGTGTCAAGTTATTGTTGTTTTATTCTTCATGTCTCATTGTTTTCTGTGTAGATAAATGTACATGTAAAAAAAAAAATTTTTTAATACTTTTGGGTGTCTGGAACGGATTAATTTGATTTACATTATTTCTTATGGGGAAAATGGTTTTGAAAATCATGAATTTTGAATTTCGGCAGACTCTCTGGAACGGATTAACCTTACCTGGTGTGGGTTGAAGTTTGGAGAGTCACGTCACCTCTACCATGCACAGCCCTTCTAGGGTAGGGTAGGTGCCTGAGCCCGAGCCTTTAGCTCATAAGACTGTCATTCCCATTTGCCCCCTTGTGGCGGGGATGGCAGACCAGAGAGGCCTAGCTTGTGGCTAGGCCTGGGGACAGTTGGTCCCAAAGATGAGGGTGTACTTGTGCCTCCTCCCATGGCAGACTTAGATCTCAGACACTCCCTAAAGAGGGAGCCAAGGCCGGGCTACCACTTGGAAAAGGCCCGGGCCGGGAGAATACCGGCGAATCTTTAATAATAATAATAATAACCTCCACTCTTCTCCTGATCAGGTAAGTGATCTACCAGGAGTATTTATGTTCGTTGTTTTACTTTTGTTTAACTTTTTGGTAACCAATGTATTTTCTTTATCAACTCTGCTGCTGGCCTGGTCATCCAGGGTAGACGCTTGAATATTGGAGCAAGATGGTCTGATGGTCTTAGTTGGACATTACAACTTCTCCTCACCTCTAATATCTTAATCGTGGTGTTGCAACTAAGTAGTAACAGGAGATTCCAGAACATCGGACGAATACCACCACCAAGAATAATCTACATTTCTTCAACCAGATCATCCTGGGCATTATATACTCCTGCCCTAACATCATACTGGGACCACAGTGGCCAATTTTTATTTAATTTTAATTAAAAGCATTGGTTTTCTGTCTTCGCTATTATTCCTCTAGTCATTTATTTTACTTTTTCATTCTTCTTTATCAGACGGAAGGGGTTCCCTGACAGATAAATTATAATAATAAAAAATGCGCTAAACAATATGATAGAAACCAGCGAGAGTTAGAAGTATTCAAATTCAAATCAAATTCAAAGTTTATTCTCTATAAGGATTACAATGCTGAGTTTACAGAAATTTGGTTATTGTGTGGTTTACATGTAGTAAAATAATGATTACAGAGTGTACCACTAGAACGCTTAGCATGGCTAGGCATTTCGGGCAGACTTAGTTTTATTCTTAATTGTAAAATATTACAAATTATGAGGTAAGTTGGTATTATGGCTAAGTGACTAAATACTAGTTTGTGAGTTTAGCAATGTGAATGCTTTTGTTTTGGCACAGTACCTAGTTTCAGTATTGGAGTATCACAGGATTCATTATTTTAAGATTGAGATTAATATTTCTGTTTATGGTCAAATGGGTGAGTGAGTGTAAGTGTGAACCACCAGGTGGTATTTGTGTAGTTAGTTGACGGGGTGTATCAGGGAGATAAGATGTTTTCTAATGGTAGTTTTGAAGGTGATGAATGTGTCTGCAGTTCTAGAGTTCTCAGGTAGGGTATTCCAGATTTTAGGGCCTTTGACATACATTGAATTTTTGTAAAGGTTTAGTCGGACACGGGGAATGTCGTAGAGATGTTTGTGTCTGGTGTTATGCCTGTGGGTTCTGTCACAACTATCAAGAAAGCGTTTTAGGTCAAGGTTGATATTAGAGTTTAAGGCCCTGTAGATGTAGATTGCACAGTAGTAAGTGTGGATGTACTGAACAGGGAGTAAGTTTAGGTCTATGAAGAGTGGGGGGGTGTGTTGCCAGGGATGGGATTTAGTGATTATTCTTACTGCAGCTTTTTGTTGGGTTATTATTGGCTTTAGGTGTGTTGCTGCAGTTGATCCCCAAGCACAAATAGCATAGGTGAGGTATGGATAAATAAGTGAGTGGTATAGTGTGAGAAGGGCATTTTGCGGCACGTAGTATCGTATCTTGGAGAGGATCCCAACCGTTTTGGATACTTTTTTGGTTATATGCTGGATATGGGTGCTGAAATTCAGGTTGTTGTCAAGGTATAAGCCTAGGAATTTTCCCCCATTATTTCTGGTAATTAGAGTGTTGTCAATCTTAATGTTAATTTGTGCATCTCCTACTCTGCTACCAAACATAATATAGTAGGTTTTGTCAGTGTTAAGCGTAAGTTTATTGGCTGTCATCCAAGTCGATATTTTGATCAGCTCCTCATTCACAATGGTGTTGAGGGTGGCAAGATTAGGGTGAGAGATGACATAAGTCGTGTCGTCAGCAAAGAGAATGGGTTTCAGGTGTTGGGATACGTTTGGAAGATCATTGATGTATATAAGGAAGAGCAGGGGACCAAGGACACTTCCCTGCGGAACTCCAGTATCAAGTGGCCGTGTTGCTGATGCTGTGTCTTTAATGGTGACATACTGATACCTATTAGTAATGTAAGATTTGAAATAAGCAAGCGCATGGCCTCTTATACCGTAATGATCAAGTTTGTGGAGTAGGATGTCGTGGTCTACTGTGTCAAAAGCTTTTCTTAGGTCAATAAAAATTCCTAGTGGTATGCGAGAAGCAAAGTCAGTAAAGGTGGTGGGAACCGCTAACGGGAAAATATATCTAAGTTGGTTTATTATAATTAAAACTAAGTGCTAGACCACCAGGTCCATACAGCGCTCACCAAGTTGGTGTAATAAAGCTGTCGTTGACAGTCAGTGGGAGTTTGTCGAAAGGTATGGCTATCAGCGAGGTCTGACATGGTAAGTGCGTTGACGACGCCAAAGGCAAATTCTGCGTACCCACTAATAACAGTAAAATTGAACGTTAAACCCAAACAAATCTTAAATAACTGGTTGAATTAAAGATGCTAGACATCGTGAGGTGTATCTCTGTAAACATTATACAGAGTGGTTTATCTCGCAATTTATACACAGGTGTTTCTGTGTACACGAATCTAAAGTTGCATAATATCAGTGTTACATTTCATGTTAGCGCTTAGGTTCACTGCAGCCTGACCCTGGTGCAGTAAACATTTACGTCTCGTCATGGTTTAGAAAGACACGTAAGCAAACGCTATGACATATTAGAAAACGTTTCGGTCCTGGGTCCTTGATCACTTTCTAAACCAACTTGTCGATATTTATTACCAATGTTTATACCACCTCTCGTCATACTCTACCTTTCATTGAGGTTCATAATTTCGTCTATAATTCACAGATTTACAAACCTGAAGTTTGTACCGTGTGAAATATTGTCCCAGCACGTGAGAATTTGTCCGAAGCTTCTCTGCAACAAGGGTCTTCTCGTCACCAGGTTATCTGGGGGAGCGCTAAACCCGCAGGATTATACAGCGCCTGTGGGGTGAGGGTGGAAGGTATTCAGGCTCAATTCAGGGAACCGGAGCACAAATTAAATTCCCTACATCAAGAGCCCCTCACCAGCATCAGGGAACCTTCCTTGGGGGGTGTCATTACTACAGAAGTACGTAATTTGGATTCGCGTGATTCTACAGTCCTGTGGCCTGACTTGTGCGTCATGACAGTGTACGTGTTTGACTGACCCTTGTGCCTGAAGACCATAAATACTGGCCATGGGAATTAGTGTTTCCTCGCTCAAGTCAGAATCGCATGTTCTGGCTTCAGTAACTTCACCCCTTAAACTGATCCATATGTACATCTAACAGTTCGACATCCTTCGGGTTCTTAACTAAGAATAACCCGTTAGGGTCCCTCTGGTCATTATTTGTCCTTCATCCAGTGGGATCAAGGTTAAATTTCATCAGTATACCACCAGTGAATGATATTCTTATACCTAATATACTAAACTAAGTATGTTTATACGCCGAGATGTATACCTTTCGGTGTATATTCGTGGGAAAGAGGTACATCCGTATGAATCTTAGAGCCCGTCGAATAGGAGGAAATCAGATTTGATCTAAGGGGCCATTCCTGCCTAACAAATTTTCTGACCTCCTTCAGGGAAGTATTTGAGGCAATGGACCATAAGATATTTATTTGGATCTCGGTGACACATTGATAATACCACACAAAACTTTTCAAGATTAAAATAAGGGCAGCTCAACTTCCTGGAATCAGGAGCTCTTCATAGCCCTGATGGCACCCTACCTTAAAGGGTCAACATCTTGTAAAGTAATTCTGCAATGGTTTAAGCCGCCTTTATCTGAATTTTTTTGCGTTATATAAACATTGTCTCTATGCCTGGTACACACCTTCAAGAGGATCTTCCTGCCAATTTTAAGTGTAAATTGTAAATGCCTTGTCTCTGCACTTAAAGATGTGGTGGCAGTGCAACACTTGTTACGCAGAAACACTTTAAAATAAGAAATGTTTTCTTTATAGGAAAGATGTGTACCATAAGTTTGTACTATACTTGTAGGCAATACCTGCCATCCTTCATGTCTTCCTGAAGTGAATTTAAGCGGTGCGTGAGTTTCTCTGTCTTCTAATGTTTATTTTCCCCCTATAATCTACCTTGTCCCTAATTAATATCGCATTTGCTTTGTCTGGTTTCGCAAGGAGAAGTCCAGGATCTTTCCTTAATTCATGGTATAACTTAAATAATATTCTTAGAATTTTTTTTTTGAAGCAATTATTCTTAATTCTCCGAGGACATGGATCCTCATATACTGCACCATATGTGGTTGTGTATAATACCAAATTTAAAAACTGCATTCAAAGCCATAATAAAGAAACCCTTGTGACTACGTTAAGTCTGTTATAGAGTAGAAGCCCCTGTATGGAGGCCACACCTGATTAGACATGTTTGGAAACTTGAGATTGAGATATGCAGGAGGATATATGAGAGGATTGAATTATTAGGAACTGAATTTAGTGAGTTAAGAAGACCTGTGACAATTAGAGTGAAAAGTTTAGTGACAGCCTGTTTAAAATGAGAGATCCAGGGGCGATGGGACGTACGATGGAGTTATAATCAAGAGATGAATTACAGGGTTTAATATATATATATATATATATATATATATATATATATATATATATATATATATATATATATATATATATATATATATATATATATATATATATATATATATATATATATATATATATATATATATATATATATATATATATATATTTCTTCGGTCACGGGTGTCAAGTAGATTGAAATAAAAAAAAACGAAGTGGATAGATTTTACCACCGAAGTGGCTAGTTTATTGTTCACTTCACATCCATCCTGTGGAGGGTAGCGCAAGAACATATGTATACACAGAAGGCCCAGGAACTAGGCCCCAAAAGGGTTAACAGGAATACATATGGATTTATATCTACATATCTATAGTTCAGTTATCTGTTACAAGCACATTTAGGAAATTTACTTAGTATATCTGGTATCTTATTTTCATTTATAAGATATCTTGACATGTCACATAGGTTAACATTGTCTATCTCTGTATTCCTCAGTAAGTGGACAATTAAGCACATAGTGTTCAAGACAGTGACCATATGCCTGATCACATAATTTACATTTAGTTTGATCATCATCTGTGTGTCTCCCAAACTGCCAGAAGTACTTGTAACCAAGCCTAAGCCTGGCCATCACAACATCAGTCAGTACTTGTAACCAAGCCTAAGCCTGGCCACTACAACATCAGTCAGTACTTGTAACCAAGCCTAAGCCTGGCCACTACAACATCAGTCAGTACTTGTAACCAAGCCTAAGCCTGGCCACTACAACATCAGTCAGTACTTGTAACCAAGCCTAAGCCTGGCCACTACAACATCAGTCAGTACTTGTAACCAAGCCTAAGCCTGGTCACTACAACATCAGTCAGTACTTGTAACCAAGCCTAAGCCTGGCCACTACAACATTAGTCAGTCTGTTCACATTGCACGTTGTTCCATAAACATACTGATCTACGTTCATGTTATAGTGGGTTACAGATCTACTCAGGCTTCTAATTGCATTCCTATAACAATCATTTTCGTTATTTACTTCTCTCCTAATATTATTCCTAATGCTAGACACAGTTATACCAAAGTTATATTCTACATTCTCCTTCTGGATACTCTTCTTGGCTAACATATCAACTTTATCATGAAGGAGTTAGTTAGTTTAATATGTTTGTTATGCACCCCATACCCATCCTGTGGGCGGTAGTCAAAAGATTACAGAGGTACATAATTGGTCCAGGGACTGGACTCCAAAGTTTTGATAGCTGAGCAAGTTACAGAGGTAATGAACTCACAATTTACAAAGGTAATGAACTCACAATTTACAAAGGTAATGAACACACAATTTACAAAGGTAATGAACTCCAGGTAAGTCTGGTCACAATCATGACAAGTTACAAAGGTATTTACAGATTACAGAGGTACGTAATGGGTCCAGGGACTGGGCCCCCAAAGTTTTGATAGCTGAACTAGGTACAAAGGTAATGAGCTCACAAGTTACAAAGGTAATGAATTCTGTAGAATGGTTACTTACGTTTATACATGGCTACAATCATGAACAAATTATAGAGTAATGAGCAATTCACACTTCCACACCCGGTCACAACTGTAATGAGTTATTGGTGCAAATATTGATTGTTGAGTCACACACACACACACACACACACACACACACACACACACACACACACACACACACACACACACACACACACACACACACACACTAGTTTAATATCTTTATGCACCCCATACCCATCCTGTGGGCGGTAGTCAAAAGATTACAAAGGTACATAATGGGTCCAGTGACTGGACCCCAAAGTTATGATAGCTGAACTAGTTACAAAGGTAATGAACTCCAGGTAGATCTGGTCACTAATCATGGCAAGTTACAGAGGTAATGAATCAGCTTCACTCCTATACATGGTTACAGTCATGAACAAATTACAAAGTAATGAACCACTGATACGTCCACACCTGGTCACAATTGTAATGAGTTATAAATACAAATATTAAGTGGATCATACACCCACACTAGCGCGCGCGCGCACATACACACACGAGGGCGCACGCACGGACATGTGCACACGAGCGTACAAATATATGCATACACACAAGGACGCACACCCACACACACACACCCACACACACACACACCAACACCCACACACACACACCCTCACACACACCCACACACACACCCTCACACACACCCACACACACACATCCACACACACACACACGCACACACACACCCACACACACACACACACACACACACACACACACACACACACACACACACACACACACACACACACACACACACCCTCACACCCACACACACACACACACACACACACACACACACACACACACACACACACACACACACACACACACACACACACACACACACACACACACACACATCACAATGTGTGATGGGATCCATAGCAACTGTACATTATTTTATTATAATAAAAAAGAAGCGCTAAGCCACAAGGGCTATACAGCGCACAACTGTACATTAATTCCTTAGTCCCTGATTTTTGAGTATCTACACCTGGCTTCTCCAGTGAGCATGTTATTGGAGTCATTATATGAGTCAAGAACCTTCAGTGATGACATAGAATCAGTAATGATGATAGAGTCAAGCTCAGTGTCATAGGTTAGCTTTAGCGCCATTAGGATTCCAAACAATTCAGTTTGCAGTGTAGACGCCCGGTTGTTAAAGCAACTGCTCAAGAAGAAATTTCTCGCTTAGCTGGTAGTAATAAGTTATCACAAGTTATATACACTGATGGATCTAAACAGGAGTCTTCTGGCAGGGCTGCATCTGCTCTTGTTGCCACCTCCCTAGTTAAGAACGATAATAAATTTGTTGAGTTAGGCATAAGAATTAACAAGTGATTTAAGGGATTACTAGCCATGAGCTTCTTGGGAGGGACTTGCAGGTTATGTGATATTAAATGAACACATCTGCCATGGAGGAGTGAAATGCTCTTGTTGTCTACAGTGATACAGTTCATGAAGGTTATAAAATTTAATGCAACTGCACGTTTTCACAATCCATTTAGATCTATGTGTATTTACCTCTAGACACTTGGTAAGATTCATTGTGACAGAGTCTGGGTCATTTCTCAACATTCTAATATCGAGTACAGTGTTAATCTCAACAATCCTATAGCTGATATTAGAGATACCAAGCTCCTTTCTCATATTAAGAACCTTTGTAGATTTGGGACACCCAAGAATAATTCTGAGAGCTTCATTCTGCATTAACTCCAAGGGTCGGGGAGAACTTTCTCTAGCTAATATCAACATGGGAGCAGCATAATCAATGAAGGACCTAACATAGGCTATGTACATCATTCTCACGATTCTCACATTAGCACCATAGTTGGGGTTGTAGCCACCAAGAAGCTTTGAGAGCATTTAGCCTATCTTTGCATTTCTTATTTAGTTGTGGTATAGTGGATTTGTTAAAGGGTACATCTACACCAAGGTATCTGTAGGTTTTAACGTAGCTAATGATTTCACCCTGCAAATAAATGGGTGGGGGATATCGTTTGCTTGTTAATGTCTTTGTTTTAGAGGAAGATATTATGAGGCCTAGTCGATTACAAATTGCTTGAACTTCATTAAGAATGGTGCTCATCTTCTTATGCCCTGTTGTATGTATCATGTCATCAGCATAGCTTATAGCTATATGTTTAGGTGAGGCAGGTAGAGCATTAATCAGAATATTAAATAGCATGGGACTAAGAACTCCTCTCTGCGGTGTACCTAAAGACATTTCTTTAGACTCACTTCTAAAGCCTTGATAAAGGACAGAGGATACTCTATTTTACAGGTATCCTATTATCCAGCAGAGTAAGCTACCACCAATATTCATTTTGGCTAGTTCATGTAGTATAACGGTTCTGTTCGCAATATCAAATGCAGATTTTTGATCAAGAAAAGTGGTAAAACTAGTAGAGGTGTATGCAGTGAGAAAGGTGGAAATACAGTTCTGCACACTGTTACCTTTCATGAACCCATAGAGGTAGGGGGAAAGTTGGTGTCTGATTCTGTAGTACTGTCTGTTAAGTATCATTCTTTCAAAAGTTTTACAAAGACAACTAGTTAAGGAGATCGGCCTAAATGTATTAGGCTGTTGGGGCTTAGGGATAGGCACAATGAGACTATTGGTCCAGGAAGTAGGAAGAACTCCCTCAATGTAACTGAGATTGAACAGTGCCAACAAAGGGTTATCAGGCACGTGCCTTAGAGTTCTGAGAATATCATAGGTTATACCATCCTCTCCAGGAGCAGTTGATCGACCTTTAGTTAATGCATTATCTAATTCGTACTCGGTGAAGAGGTAATCACTCTCATCAATATTTTGGCTCATAAAATTAATCAGTTTCAACATTTCTTCAGAAGTACTCTTTAATTTTTTTCTAATATGAGATGGAAAGTTTTCATGCCTGGATGTTTTGGACCAGTCATTTATGAGATCGTTTGCTTTTTCAAGAGGAAAGGGATGAGCAACATTGCCAGTCTTTTTCCTGGTTATTTTATTTATACCTTTCCAAGCCAAACTTAAAGGGATGGACCTATTTAATCCACTAACAAATTGTTCCCATTTCCTGTTGCCTAAGTTCTTGCTTTCTATTCCTTGCATTTGTTAGTGCAGCTTGGAACGTTCTGAGCAGGTCTGGGGTTCTACATTCACTGTATGCTTTACCAATCCTCCCAGCTGCTGCATGTGTTAGATTGCGTAGCTCTGGATCATTATAGTATTTACATTGGTTTTTATTGTTATTTATAGTGGAGGGTCTATGTTTCCTTTCCCTGCCCACTTGGTCTGTGAGGACAGTCTCAATAGTGGTAACTAAATCATCATTAAATTTTTGCGTGCCAGTGGGCTGGTAATTCTTATACCATTCATCCAAGTAGTTAATAAAGTTATCTCTGTGTTCTTGGTTGAGAATAAGTTTCCTCCTTCTGAATTTAGCTTCTTGATTGCTAGAGATGTGATCAAGATTGACAGTTGTTAATCTTGGGACGTGATCAGATAGAAGATCATCAACTATGACAGAGTCATGCATCGTATATGATGTATTAAATCCAAGGCACAGATCTAGTATGCCACCCTATATGTGAGTAGGCTCAGTAGTGCCCACAATTCGAACATTATCATGCTCATTTAGCATGATAAATGATGTTTAGGAAACGTAGGCCAGGCACCCAGATATTTCGAGGGAGGGGCACAGGGCCTACCCAACTGGCAATAATTTGGGATCCTCCTTTAAGTCTTATAGGCTTGATGATATGCTCACTTAGAGTCAGATAGGATGGGTCTGTGTAGAGAGAGCATCCAAGATTACGATACTGACCCATTTTTTATAGTGGTGAG
Source organism: Cherax quadricarinatus (assembly GCF_038502225.1). Taxonomy (NCBI): domain Eukaryota; kingdom Metazoa; phylum Arthropoda; class Malacostraca; order Decapoda; family Parastacidae; genus Cherax; species Cherax quadricarinatus. Next base: position 24,355,860 of record NC_091343.1, read on the forward strand.
TGTCTGATGGAGGCCGGAGCAGCTTAATACCCCCATAAGGTGTACTAAGTAGATCATTGATCAGTTCTTCATTCTGTTCCCTAAACACAAAGTTGTGTGTGTCTTTCCTAAATTGGATCCTTGATTTAGGATGTTTCTTTACAGCTTCCGTTAGCCATGTACACTTAGCAGGCAGCAGGGTGTTGTCAGGGAAGTTCAGCTTATCACATTCTTCCTTTGAAGAAAGACTTCTTGCAGCCTCTGTGCACCAAGGACGTTTAGCTTCACATTGCCGACGGCAAACTCCACAGTTTTAGTTATGATAGGGTCCATAAGACTTAGATTTCCTTCGTTCTCTAACACATACGTGTGCAGGCTGGCCCCTTAAACTTTCAAAACACCATGACTGGTACACAAATAAGAGCTGTGTGGTAAAATGGCTCCCCCAAACTTCACCCCCCCCAGGTATTTAAAGTACACAGTAGTTTTCTTTCCCCATGGGCATTAAAATTAATCTTAACCCCCGGGGGGCCTTTTTAAAACTCCTTCACACACGGGGGGCCCGGGTTCATTCCCCGGGGGTGAAACTTTTCCCCCGTTTTTCACCTTTGCCCTTTCACTACGAAATTTTGGGGTGTTATCGCTGGTGGGTCCATCCGGGGACGTTAAGGGGGAAAAAAAAAGGGTCCTCGATGACCCTGACTTTCTTGGGTTATCGGGGTGCTCCCTCGGGAAAAAAATCAAACAAATCTTTCTTTCTTATCGCACCGGGGCTGAGTTTTCCCCTCATTTGTGGGAAATGCAGGGAAACCTATGGTTCCTTTATGTCTGAACAACCATAATCCCCCTTTACCGCTTTCCCCCCACTTCCCCTTTATCTTTGCCTTCGGCCCAGCATCTATGATTTGGGGTTTCCCAAAATTTTTTTATAATACTTTTCCCACCGCCACGTGAACAGGGTTTGAAACATGACCTAAAATTATTATATAACGCAGATATGGGTGGCAAAAACAAAAACACCAAAAAACATACAAAATTTAAAGAACATTTTTAAATTTCGGTCTATCTCAGGGGGATCATCATATTTATTTATTTATTTAAATTTGAAAATGATACGGGGAAATACAAGAATACAATTTTTAAATCAACAGGGGCCCCCTTTTTCAAAAAATTTGACAAAATTAACTTTATTGGTGGGAAACCCCCCAGCCCCTGACAAATCAAAAGCTCTCCATTTCAAAATTGGGCCCCCCTGCTCTGGTGGGGGCCGATCTAGGGGAAATGAACCCGGAGTTCCCCAACTAAACCCCGAATATTTATCAACCCCCCTCCCCCAAGGTGCTAATTCACGGGGTTTGCGCTCCCCGTGTTTTTTAAATTAAAATACGAACAAAATATCAGTACATGATACAACCCAAAAAACAACGAAAGGTTTGGCAGCGAAGGCGGAGCAATTTTGGCGCAACCTTTATCTCAAACTCAGCCTCTACATTAATGATCCAAGAAAGGTATCCCTGTATCAAATCCATCCTCTGTCTCAATGATCCAAGAAAGGTATCCCTGTATCAAATCCAGCCTCTGTCTCAATGATCCAAGAAAGGTATCCCTGTATCAAATCCATCCTCTATCTCAATGATCCAAGAAAGGTATCCCTGTATCAAATCCAGCCTCTATCTCAATGATCCAAGAAAGGTATCCCTGTATCAAATCCAGCCTCTATCTCAATGATCCAAGAAAGGTATCCCTGTATCACATGCATCCTCTTTCTCACTGATCCAAGAAAGGTATCCCTGTATCAAATCCATCCTCTATCTCAATGATCCAAGAAAGGTATCCCTGTATCAAATCCATCCTCTATCTCAATGATCCAAGAAAGGTATCCCTGTATCAAATCCATCCTCTGTCTCAATGATCCAAGAGATCCAAGAAAGGTATCCCTGTATCAAATCCATCCTCTGTCTCAATGATCCAAGAAAGGTATCCCTGTATCAAATCCAGCCTCTGTCTCAATGATCCAAGAAAGGTATCCCTGTATCAAATCCATCCTCTATCTCAATGATCCAAGAAAGGTATCCCTGTATCAAATCCAGCCTCTATCTCAATGATCCAAGAAAGGTATCCCTGTATCAAATCCAGCCTCTATCTCAATGATCCAAGAAAGGTATTCCTGTATCAAATCCATCCTCTATCTCAATGATCCAAGAAAGGTATCCCTGTATCAAATCCATCTTCTATCTCAATGATCCAAGAAAGGTATCCCTGTATCAAATCCATCCTCTATCTCAACGATCCAAGAAAGGTATCCCTGTATCAAATCCATCCTCTATCTCAATGATCCAAGAAAGGTATCCCTGTATCAAATCCATCCTCTGTCTCAATGATCCAAGAAAGGTATCCCTGTATCAAATCCATCCTCTGTCTCAATGATCCAAGAAAGGTATCCCTGTATCAAATCCAGCCTCTCTCTCAATGATCCAAGAAAGGTATCCCTGTATCAAATCCATCCTCTATCTCAATGATCCAAGAAAGGTATCCCTGTATAAAATCCAGCCTCTGTCTCAATGATCCAAGAAAGTTATCCCTGTATCAAATACATCCTCTATCTCAATGATCCAAGAAAGGTATCCCTGTATCAAATCCAGCCTCTATCTCAATGATCCAAGAAAGGTATCCCTGTATCAAATCCAGCCTCTATCTCAATGATCCAAGAAAGGTATTCCTGTATCAAATCCATCCTCTATCTCAATGATCCAAGAAAGGTATTCCCGTATCAAATCCAGCCTCTATCTCAATGATCCAAGAAAGGTATCCCTGTATCAAATCCAGCCTCTATCTCAATGATCCAAGAAAGGTATTCCTGTATCAAATCCATCCTCTATCTCAATGATCCAAGAAAGGTATCCCTGTATAAAATCCATCTTCTATCTCAATGATCCAAGAAAGGTATCCCTGTATCAAATCCATCCTCTATCTCAACGATCCAAGAAAGGTATCCCTGTATCAAATCCATCCTCTATCTCAATGATCCTAGAAAGGTATCCCTGTATCAAATCCATCCTCTATCTCAATGATCCAAGAAAGGTATCCCTGTATCAAATCCATCCTCTATCTCAATGATCCAAGAAAGGTATCCCTGTATCAAATCCATCCTCTATCTCAATGATCCTAAAAAGGTATCCCTGTATCAAATCCATCCTCTGTCTCAATGATCCAAGAAAGGTATCCCTGTATCAAATCCATCCTCTGTCTCAATGATCCAAGAAAGGTATCCCTGTATCAAATCCATCCTTTATCTCAATGATCCAAAAAAGGTATCCCTGTATCAAATCCATCCTCTATCTCAATGATCTGAGAAAGGTATCCCTGTATCAAATCCATCCTCTATCTCAATGATCCAAGAAAGGTATCCCTGTATCAAATCCATCCTCTATCTCAATGATCCAAGAAAGGTATCCCTGTATCAAATCCATCCTTTATCTCAATGATCCATGAAAGGTATCCCTGTATCAAATCCAGCCTCTGTCTCAATGATCCAAGAAAGGTATCCCTGTATCAAATCCATCCTCTCTCTCAATGATCCAAGAAAGGTATCCCTGTATCAAATCCATCCTCTATGTCAATGATCCAAGAAAGGTATCCCTGTACCAAATCCATCCTCTGTCTCAATGATCCAAGAAAGATATCCCTGTATCAAATCCATCCTCTATCTCAATGATCCAAGAAAGATATCCCTGCATCAAATCCAGCCTCTGTCTCAATGATCCAAGAAAGGTATCCCTGTATCAAATCCAGCCTCTGTCTCAATGATCCAATAAAGATATCCCTGTATCAAATCCATCCTCTATCTCAATGATCCAAGAAAGGTATTCCTGCATCAAATCCATCCTCTATCTCAATGATCCAAGAAAGATATCCCTGCATCAAATCCATCCTCTATCTCAACGATCCAAGAAAGGTATTCCTGTATCAAATCCATCCTCTATCTCAATGATCCAAGAAAGGTATTCCTGCATCAAATCCATCCTCTATCTCAACGATCCAAGAAAGATATCCCTGTATCAAATCCAGCCTCTATCTCAATGACCCGAGAAAAGATAACCTTGTATTACATAAGTCAAGCGCCCTTCTGCCTCAATGATTCGCGAAAAATATCCCAGTATCACAAGCCCAGCCCTCTCTACCTCAGTGGTTCGAGAAAGGTATCCTGAATCCCGCAAGTCCAGCTCTTCTACCGTGCAGGCAAAGGGAATAATGTGTGGCGGTCATAAAATTAATTCTAATGCTGCCATATTTACAAGTGTGTGAATATTAGACAGGTTAGATAAATGCATGAGTGGGTGCGGGTAAGTGTGAGTTGGACCTGACTAGCTTGTGCTATTAGGTCAGATGCGTGCTCCTTCCTTAAGTGAATGTGACCTGACCTGACTAGGTTGGGGCATTGGCTTAAGCCGGTAGGAGAATTGGACCTGCCTCGCATGGGCCAGTAGGCCTGCTGCAGTGTTCCTTCTTTATGTTCTTATGTTTATGGGAATGTATTCCTGTGCATTTGTTAGCCCTGTATGACCCTCATGGGTTTAGCGCTCAGTTGTGATTATAATAATAATCCTGTGCATTTGTACCCGAGTCCCAAAATTCGGGACCCGGGTATTAAATTTATACGGGATATCATTACCTGGCTATCACTTTAATACCTAAGAATCAGTTTAATACCAAAGTGTCTTTTTTTTTATTATTGCGATTGTATTAGTTTTAAAATTGTCTATAATCCTATAAAAAAAATGATTGTGTTTATAGATGGTTCGTGATGATGACAATTATTACGTCTCCAAAGTTAAAAAAAGAACATCACATTGAAAAATTTGATAAACTGGTAAATATGTCCTATTTCGGCCGTTAGTTGTCCCTTCAAGTGGGGTACCTTGATGATGGTGAGGGGCTCTTGATCTAGGGAATTGGATCTGTGACCAATTCCTTGAATTAAGTCTGAATGCCTTCCAGCCCCCCCCCCTCCCAACAAGCGTCGTGTAATCCCTACGGGTTTAGCGCTCCCACATGATAATGAAAATAATAATGGCCGTAAGATTCATTACCCATTAAATACTGAAACCATTCAGAAGAGACAGACGCATTTATTTCTATCGTGGTAAACGGGAATCAGAGTTTTACACAAATTGGTCAAATCTGCACCAACACTGACGTCCTCGCCGATGATGAATTACGAGGCTCCTTGTTTAATGTTTGTAACTACACCACTGAGGATTAGGGAAGTTATCCGAGCCTATCCAGGATGCTGGGAATGGGTTCAGCAGCTTTGGTTATAGGGCACGTGGACATGCCAGTTCTTTCAAGAATTTGGTCCTCGTTACCGTACATGTGTTGAAAATTTGAAGCCGATTATATGAGGCGTTCTCGAGTGGAAGGAAATAAAAATCGAAAATTTGGAGGGGAAAAGAATTTATTAATAATAATAATAATGCTTCGATCCGTTCTGGACTTGACCTCAAACTACTACCACCTGACAACCCATAGTTATAATATACTTTCTCTAAGGCGTATGTACGCCCTTGCCAGTTCATCTCTATCATGCACTTATTGGCCTATTTAAGAAGGATTCCATGAAAGGAAAAAGAGAAAAAGAGTTAATAGCTTTATTATGTACGATACACATCATGTGGGCAGTATACCTGAAGCGTGTTTCAGGGGTCGACGCCCCCGTGGCCCGATCTGTGACCAGGCCTAGACAACAGTCACAAGATTACTATGGCACATAATGGGTCCAGGGATTGGGCCTCAAAGGCTTGATAGCTATTCAAATACAGTGATAACGAACTATTTTTGCATTTATGTCTAGTTACACTCGTAAAGTTATTTTGAAAAGTCTTAAGTGAATGAATAAAAAAAACTGTGGATCACGTGAAAAAATAACCTAGGCGTAACTAGTATCCAGAAATATTTAAAGAAGACACCTGCAGCACATGATCAGTTGTTTTTTTAAATGTTTCTCTCATTTGACTCCTGGTGAGCGAAACATCTCTTACATAATTGTTGTGAAAGACAATGCTAAAACGAAGGAAAATGTAGAGACCATATAAGAAAAATTTGGGGTTCCAGTAAATTATATTATAGCTTATTAATTTAATTGTTTAGAAGACATTTTTTAAAGACCATAGAAGAATATATCAAGGTATGTGAAGCATGAAGGAGTTCGTAACAAGAACAGCTTGCTACACTGTTATTAATGAATGAAGGAGTTCGTAACAAGAACAGCCTGCTACACTGTTATTAATGAATGAAGGAGTTCGTAACAAGAACAGCATGCTACACTGTTATTAATGAATGAAGGAGTTCGTAACAAGAACAGCATGCTACACTGTTATTAATGAATGAAGGAGTTCGTAACAAGAACAGCCTGCTACACTGTTATTAATGAATGAAGGAGTTCGTAACAAGAACAGCATGCTACACTGTTATTAATGAATGAAGGAGTTCGTAACAAGAACAGCTTGCTACACTGTTATTAATGAATGAAGGAGTTCGTAACAAGAACAGCTTGCTACACTGTTATTAATGAATGAAAGGTTCAGTGATAGACTTCTGGGCATTAATATTATTAGAGAAGTGATTGTATGTGGTAGTTTAGGAGGATTAATTAAGTACAAAGAGAATGGTGCTGATGAGTAAAGGAGAAGTGAGAATGGGTGTATATAACATGACCTGATGAACATCAAAAAAAGTTTTTTCCCAAAATGTTTTTTTGCCAAGGCCCACGTGTTTTCGGTGTCTGACAGATGAACATCAAAATGGTATACAAACCGACGGGGGTTTTTAGGTAGGGCACATACAACAGTTAGACCAAAGTTCGAACGTTTCGCCTACACGGAAACTTCTTTACAATACGAAAATAAAAAAGGGGAAAAGTAGAGATGTGAAAACGATGTAATCAGTCCATCACCCTTTAAAATCGTAAATTTAGGTTTTTCGGGCCTCACCCGGGGGAAATACGGGTTCCCTAGTCAGGAACTATCCGAAAATCAAGCGACAGTGCGGAGACTTAAATGCTGTCGGAAGGAGTTAACCACATCTCCTACTGTTCCATGCCTCGCTCTGTATTCGCTGAAGAAAGCTACTGTGTGACAGCGATCGAAGTCATATCTGTGTTGCATATGTGTATCTTACTAACAACCTGTCGACTGTCTTCCTCACCATTTTGATGTTCATCTGTCGGGGTACGACATCAGCTGCTGGTGCAAACCTGTGGACTGTTTCAGTGTGAAGGTTGGACTCTGGGAGAGCGACACTCTGCTACTGCTGCTACCACCACTGCCTCTTCTCTTTCGACGTGATGAATCTCGCACTGATAACGATCTTTCGAATGGTTACGACTGCTGGGTTTGTGCTGCCAGACCGAGAACTGACAACCTCCAGAATGCCGACTAAGGAGTGGTGAATGTTACATCGATGTTTCACGTCTACTGTTCCTGCCTGCTCACTGATTTCGCTGAAACACACTGTGTGGGCTTGAGCATTTCGGAGGCAGGGTTGACTCTGCTGTTGCATGTGTGTCTTACTGGCAACTGTCGGTCGACCAGCCATACCATTTGATGTTCATCTTGTCATTACTCTGGCACAATGTTATCTTGTACAAAGCACCTTGAACAACTTCAGTGAGGATTGAATCGGAGGACATGTTTCTGGACACTCTCCTTCTTACTGCACACCCTGCCTCTCCTTCGGCTGACAAGCTCTCACACTGTCACTCAGATAATTCTGACTAGCGTTCCTTGACCGAGACTGGCTCAGATTCTCCCGACTTCCAGTGATGAACTGGAGCCATCGTCTTCACATCTTCTACTGTTCACCACCTCTGTGATCGCTGGTAAAGCCCAATGTGGGCAAGTTTTCGGGAATTTTGCCCTTTTTTGCATATGGGGTCTTCCCTTTTAACTAAGGGGGTTTTTTATCCCCATTTTGATTTTCATCTTTCGGGAACCCCCGAAACCTTTGTGGCATCTTGGTAAAAGGCCACCGGACAAATTTTTTAAAGGGGAAAAGGGTTGGATCTGGGAGGAATGACCTCTCATTTTGCCTCTCACTACTACCCCCTCTCCCTTTGCCCTCCCCTTTTCCGGTATTTAAGTCTCCCCCTGTCCTTTCTTCAAAATTTTCCCTTATGGAACTGTACTTCCCCAGGGAGGACTGAAAACCTCAAATTTTTGGATTTTAAAGGGGTAATGGACGGGTTACATCGTTTCATCTCTACTGTTCCTGCCTATTTTTTCCTGTTTTCGGGCTGAAAACCTCCTGTGTGGGGCAAAACGTTTCGAATAAGTTGTCTCTGTTGCATTTTTGTCTTCCCTAACAATGCGGTTTGTATACCTTTTTGCCCATTCATCTTGCCCAGACCCCTGAACACTGGCATCTTGGTACAGAAAACACCTTGGACAAATTTTTCAAGTGGAAGGGTTGGATTAAAGGAGGGAGGACCTCTCGGTTTGCCCCCTCTCTACTACTCTCCCCTGCACCTCTTTCCGACTTATTTGGGTCCCCCATTTTGTCCCGATCCAGAAAATTCCCTGACTATGGAACTGCTTCCCCAGACCCGGGGGATGAAACCCCCAAATTCTGATTTTAAAAAGGGTGATGGACTGTTACATAAATTTTCCCCACATCTCTACTTTTTCCTCCCCTACTTTCTTTTCGACTGAAGAAAGCCCTGTGAGGCGAAACTTTTCGGAATAAATTTGTCAAACCCTTTGCAATGTGTCTTCCCTAACACACACTTAACATGCCCCTAAAAAAAATTTTGACCCAAAGATTTTCCCGCATTCTTTGGGGTTTAAAAATTACCGTTTTGGATCAAAAACCCCATTACCAATTTAACCCCCCTTTCCCCTTTAAAGGGGAGGGAGGAGGAGGAGGGGGTTTTGCGGGGAAGATATTGGGTATGGGGCGGTGGTTTTGAGGGGCGGTAGGGGTCGGCTGGCGTTGGAGTTGTGCCTCCTCGTCTCTTATGTTCACTACTGACAGAAGTATTCACTGTATCTCATTGAATCCTGCAACATCACCTAGATCTATCGAGTAGTTAGTAACGAAATAAAAAATTCTGGTCGGGAAAAAGAGCAATAATATTAAGTTGCCTTGGAGCAAGTGTGTTACAAGAGATCAATTTTGGGGCCAAATGAAAATCGGGGAAAAAAATTTTTTCGGGGTCATCAGAGCGTGTGGACCTGTTGCAGCGAGAATATAGCACAGATGTGAAGCCTCACGTGGTCAAAGGTGAACTTTCGGGTCACATAAAGTCTTTGGTCCCCAAAATCTTCCAAAATAAGGCCATTCAACAGGGGGTTTTTTACCTTCTATCCCAAAGGAAAGGGTCCTTTATCTAAACGAGGGCTCTTGATACAAAAAAAAAATGAACCTGCATTCCCTTCTTTGGGTCATACCTGACTATCTTTCATTCTCGACTTTCTGCTGTTACTGTGTAACACTGGACTTTCTGCTGTTACTGTGTAACACTGGACTTTCTGCTGTTACTGTGTAACACTGGACTTTCTGCTGTTACTGTGTAACACTGGACTTTTTGCTTTTTTGTGTAACACTGGACCCCTGCTGTTAATTGTTTCCCGGACCCCTCCCGTTTTCTTTTAACACTGGACTTTTTGCCTTTTGAACCTTTTGGGCCTTTTTGCTGTTTCTTTTAACACTGGACTTTCTGCTGTTACTTTGTAAAATGGACTTTCTGCTGTTATTTTTGATGGACTTTTTTGCTTTGCAAGTAACACTGGACTTTTCTGCTGTTCTGTGTAACACTGGACTTTCTGCTGTTTCCCGCCCTGGGCCCCTGTTTTGGGCACTGGACTTTTTGCTGTTACCGTGTAACACTGGACTTTTTTGCTGTTCCGTGTAACACTGGACTTTCTGCTGTTACTGTGTAACACTGGACTTCTGCTGTTCCCGGAAACACGGGATTTTCTGCGTTCCCGTGAACACTGGACTTTCTGCGTTAGGAACACGGGATTTTCTGCGTTCGGAACACTGGATTTTCTGCTGTTACTGTGTAACACTGGATTTCTCCCGTTACTGGCGCCCCTGGATTTCTCGTTACTAACACTGGACTTTCTGCGTTCTGTGAACACGGGACTTTCTCCTTTTAAACCTGTTTTTAAATACCGGACTTTCTCTGTTACTTTTAACACGGGATTTTCTCTGTTCTGTGAACCCTGGTTTTTCTGCGTTACTGTGTAACAGGACTTTCTGCTTTTACTGTGTAACACGGGATTTTCTGCGTTACGCACGGGATTTCTCGTTACTGGTAACACGGGACTTTCTCTGTTTTTAACACGGGGCTTTCT